>NC_056040.1:31724389-32032081 GCF_004379255.2 Salvia splendens
ACGTCGTTCACAACCAATTTACCACGCAGAAAACTTAGACTTGTTTGTTTCTTATACATTTAAATGTTTAAGAAATATCTTATAAATGCATAAACAAACACAATGCGACAAAATTAATTATTCTAACATTAGGTTAAAAGTGGATTGTATAGTTAATGTATGTAGTTCTACTCGTGTAAATTGCTTGAAACATGCTTTTCAATAAAGCAATCCTAATCCTAATACGACGACGAAGAGTTTATCTCTTCTTCAATATTTTAAAAGTAGAGGGAATTTAGTGGCGCAAGTATGAGGATAATTAGATGCGTCCTAATTTAAATAATTTAAATTTAGTTAAGGATTTTATCTAAAAAAGATATGCTTGTAATTTCTTTAATGTCAAACGAATGCTTCGATCGGTAAGAAGGGCTTATTATTATTCACTGATAATGATCATCATACATTGGGCACAATTATATATGACAAGGATAGGCTATACAAGGAAAACATTCATTAATTACATTGATTGATATCTCATATGCTTGGTAAGATATAATCTAGCATATCTCACGTGTGCTTTGGAGCATATCTCGTGATCTTCCGTGATCTTCTCTAACACTCCCCCTCAAGTTAAGTGACGGGATTCCCGACACTTAACTTGCACAATACTTCCCGAAATGACTTCGAGTTCACTGCTTTTGTCAATATGTATGCCAGCTGGTCCTCGGATTTGACATAGGGCATCTCGACTATCTTTGCCTCAATATTGTCCTTTATGAAGTGCCTATCAACCTCCACATGTTTAGTCCGGTCATGTTGAACTGGATTCTCTGATATACTTATGGTCGCCTTATTATCGCAGAACAACTTGCATGTTTGGGACGACGAAAGTTCTAACTCCCTCATAAGCTTCCTCAGCCATAGTAATTCTGTTAGTCCACTCTTAATTCCTCGAAACTCTTCTTCTGCGCTAAAAAGCGCCACCACCTTTTGTTTCTTGCTTCTCCATGTCACAAGATTACCTCCTACAAAGGTGAAGTATCCTGCTGTGGACTTCCTATCATTTGGGTTGCCGGCCCAATCAGCGTCAGTAAATCTATGTATCTGTAGGTGTCCATGTTTTTCAAATAGAAGCCCGTGTTCGTCTGACCCTTTCAAATATCTCACGATCCTTAAAATTGCTTCTCAGTGCTCTTATTGGGGTGCGTGCATAAACTGACTTACGATCCCTACAGCATACGCAATATCTGGTCTCGTATGTGATAGATAAATTAACTTCCCGAGCAATCGCTGGTATCTTCCTCTGTCAGTCTTCCTTGCTTCTTCCTTCATCTGCAGTCCATGATTCTGGACCATCGGAGCGTCTGCTGGTTTACAATCCACCATCCCGACTTCAGCTAGCAAATCCAGAACATACTTCTTCTGGTTGATAAAAATTCCCTTCCTCAATCTTAGCACTTCTATTCCTAAGAAATACTTTAATGGTCCCAAATCTTTCATCTCGAACTCGCTGAACAGATTCTTCCCTAGTTCGGCCATTTCCTCTGTGTCGTCCCCAGTAAGAATCATGTCATCCACATATATGATCAAGCATGTAATTTTATCTCCCCTCTTCTTGATGAACAGCGTGTGGTCGGAATTACTCTGCTTGTACCCAAACTTCTTCATTACCTCTATGAACCTTCCGAACCATGCTCTCGGGGACTGCTTCAGTCCATATAAAGTCTTCTGCAGTCTACACACTTCTCCTCCTTTAAACTCGTCAGTGAACCCGGGTTGAGCCTCCATAAAGACTGGTTTTGGTAACTCTCCATGTAGGAAGGCATTCGACATATCAAATTGATGAAGGCAATCGAGAATAGCACCCTTACAGTGTTAATTTTTGCCACGGGTGAAAAAGTGTCCTTGTAATCGACCCTATAGGTTTGGGTGTATCCCTTTGCTACCAGCCTGGCTTTATATCTCTCAATTGTGCCGTCTGGCCTCCTCTTTATCGTTAACACCCATCTACACCCGACAGTTCTTACTCCTTCAGGCAACTTGTCTTTGACCCAAGTATTGTTTCTCATCAGTGCCTTCATTTCAGTGAGCATAGCCTCCTTCCAGTGTTTGTGTTTCATTGCTTCCTCAGCTGACTGCGGGATCTCTTCTTCTTCATATAGAGCAGCTTCAAATGCTCTTGCCATTTTTGATAGATTCCCTTGCACAAAATTTGTCACTCCGTATCTGCTCTTTTTTCCAATTTTTTCGGGGGAATATCTCTTCGGTGAGACTCCTCTTGTGCTCTGGGGGGGGGCAGAATATACTTCCCAGTGTCACTATCAATCACATTGATCTCTTTCGATGATTCTGCACCTACTGGGTCAGTAGAGACTGTATTGAGATTCAGTTCAGTAATTACCTCGAATATCGGTGGAAGAGGATCGGGGGATCGTGGATGAGATGACTCACTTGGCGAGACATGTTCGGCGGTAGTGACAACTGGTTCTGTTAGATCCTCAATCGAGGAATTTGGAAGTGGCACGACCCAACTTAGATAGTCCACGGAATTACAGGAATCACTCTCCCCCTAACTACTAAGGTGGGTATGGTAGAAGAATTCGGTTTCTAGGAAATTACAGTTCATGGTGGTGGTGATTTTCCTGGTATGAGGATCATAGCACCGATAGCCCTTTTGGTTAACGCCATACCCTACAAAGACACATTTGGTAGCACATGGGGATAGTTTGGTTCTTTCGTGTTTGGCGATGTGAACATAAACTGTGCAACCGAAGACTCTCGGTTGAAGGTTCAAGTGTGGAGGGATTTTGGATAGAAAGGATAGGATATCAAGGGGGTTTTTTTGTTTAGGATTTTTGTTGGTAGGCAACTCATGAGGTAGACAGATGTAGCTATTGCTTCCGACCAAAGTGTTGTGGAACTTTAGATTCGATCATTAGGGCTCGGGCTATTTCTAGGATCGTCCTATTTTTCCGTTCGGCCACCCCATTTTGTTCTGGTGTATAGGCACATGAAGTCTGGTGAACCATTCCCTTTTCTTGGAAGAATTAGGTCATGAGACTGTTAATGAATTCTCTCTCATTGTCGGATCGAAGAGTTTTGATTGTGGTATGAAATTGGGTTTGAACCATTTTAAAAAACAAAACAAGCTTATCCATAACCTCATACTTATGTTTCATAAAATAGATCCAGGTCATTCTAGTGCAATCATCAACAAATATAACAAAATATAGAAAACCATTTTCCCCGGCAAAAGGTGCAGGACCCCACACATCAGAATGAAAGGAGAACATAGATTGCATACGAGTGTTCAAGAGTTTAAATAATTGTCGGTGGCTCTTTACCATAACACAAGTTTCACAAAAGAAATCAGTAGGAACAGAAAGGTTCAGAAAAAGCAGTTTAAAATAACCAGGGGAAGGGTGTCCTAGTCTTCTGTGCCACAGCCAAATTTCTTGTCTCATGGATCCGTGAGCCAGCATCGCACTACCATGTTGAGCTATCTTGTCCACATAGTAGAGTCCACACTTCTCAGTGCCACGCCCAAGTATCCTCTTCGTCCGAATATCCTGTAAAATACAGAAGTTGGGATGCATCAGAAGAGTGCAATTTAATTCATTTGTTACATGACTGATAGACATCAATCGCTGAGATAAAGTTGGAACATATAAGCAGTTTTGGAGATGGAGTGTAGGGGAAATTTCAATAGTTCCAGACCCTTCAACAGTAATCAACTCCCCACTTGTTGTTTTAATATAGGTTTTAGTGATTCTACTCATGCTAATAAAATCATTTCTATCTGGTGTCATAGTATCAGTGGCCCCACAATAAAAAATCCAACCCTTTGACATACTAGTCTCTCTATTTACGTGAAAGGGAGCAAATGGGTTTTCTGTCACATATTCACATATATTGGGGCTAATATCAGAATTTCCAATATGAAAGGAGTCAGTATTTAATTTCCAGCAATCTGGAGGTCTTCTTTTTAAAGGATGGGGTCGAAAAACTAATTTTCCATAGTTCAGAGTAGGCAGACATAATTTAAACAAGTTTCTAGGGTTTGATTTTAAACCAAACTCGATACCTCCATTATCCGGCGCCGCTCCCTCCCGTTTGGCAAAATTGCCGGCTCCTCAGACATTGCTGCCACCGATTGACGCCTCTTGGTTCACCGCCGGTCCCTTACCGGTTGTTCCCCCATGGTAATTTTGATTCCATGGTTGCCCGTCCTCGGTAACTCCGACAACCATTCTCGCCCAAGGCTGCGCAGCTTTCATCCTCTGCCTCTCCTCCCACCATTCGGGGTATCCTAGTCGCTTGAAACATGTCTCGTACGTGTGTTTGGGTCATTGGAAGTGGGTGCACCATAGGCCGGATTTATCAGGACGGCTCCCCGGTCGGCTGGCAGTGGCTGCTTGGCGCGGTGCTGCTCCATTCCGGTATGATGAGCGTTGGCTTTGGGCAGCGAATCCACTCCCGATGCCATCCCTAGAAGATGTATCTCCGGTGTTGCCGCCAGCGGTTTCAAGGGTGGGTTAGGATGACGCCGGTGGCATGATTTGACGTCGAGCCACCTCCGTCTTTACCTACCCGTAGGCCGCTTCAACTGATGGGTAGGGATCATCCTTGAGGATATCCCATTTGATCGAATCATATTCGAGATTCAATCCAGCCAGAAACTTGAACAATCTCTTCTCGTTCGAATGGGTTCGGTATTGGTTGACTCCCTTGTCACAACAAGTAATCGGCTGCTTCTGGCAGCGGTCGACATTGATCCACAGCCCGTGGATCCTTCGGTAATACGTTTCCAAGTCCATATTGCCTTGTTTGATCATGATTATTTTCTCCTCCGGGTCGTAGATGAGATATTTGTCGGCCTTGTTTTCAAAGGTTACGGCTAGACTATCCCACAACGCCTTTGATGTTTGATGATGAGCGAAATCGGAGATAATTTCATTCTCAATGTTATCGACGATCCACGAGAACACCACCAAATCATCCTCTTCCCAATCATCATATCCCCCGCTACCCGGTTTTGGGGGTTCTTTCCGGATGTGTGAGTAGTCGTCTCGGCCTCCTATCTTGACTTTCATAAGTGTCGACCACAATGGGTAGTTCTTTCCGTTGAGCTTGAATGCCACCGTGACATTCTTGCTATTCTTCAATTTTGCTGGCTGTTCTGGATCGAAATTATTGTCCTCTGTATCTGACATTTTGTGTTACAGGATTGATTATTCTGGTTCTTGGCTAGGAAGGTCGGGATTGGTATCGGCTATGATGAGAATTTTCTGAGCCGTGGTCGTTTTTCTGGCTCTGATGCCATGTCAAACGAATGCTTCGATCGGTAAGAAGGGCTTATTATTATTCACTGATAATGATCATCATGCATTGGGCACAATTATATAGGACAAGGATAGGCTATACAAGGAAAACAATCATTAATTACATTGATTGATATCTCCTATGTTTGGTAAGATATAATCTAGCATATCTCCCGTGTGCTTTGGAGCATATCTTGTGATCTTTCGTGATCTTCTCCAACATTTAACAACAAATATCTGCAGCTAATTAACAAATATTTTGATTACTTTTTATTTCTAGTGGAAAAATATTACTAGAGGATTTTTTCCGTTGCCATTAGGAGTGAGAAAAATCTGCAGCCAAATTTTGAAGATAATATTGGCGCGAAATTGTAAATAAAATATTGTTAGTGGAGAATGAATTTTCAAAATTAGAAAATGCATATTCTTTTGGGACGGACTAAAAAGAGAAGAATGCATATTCTTGTGGGACGAGTGAGTATTATAGTATCTCTTTAAAGAGAACAATGAAAGACGATAGAAATAGTGGGTTGCGTTAGTGTGCTAGCTAATTTACAGTAATAACTAATAACTTTTAATTTCGTGTATTAAAATGATCAACACAAAGACATAATAAAATCAATACAAACATGTAAATTTAAATATCAACACAAAGACATGTTTATCAACACAAGAAGATTGATAAATTTATGTCTTTGTGTTGATATTTTTAACATGCAAAATTTATATTAGTTATTAGTGTAATACATACTAGTATTATAGTAAATTTTTGTCTTGGCGACAAATTGACATTTAAAACTCCGGAATATTATTCGTAAGTCGTAGATCGTAACGTATAACATAATGGCACATAGCTTATATAGTAGCTAAAAATTACTAATACTTGGAAGTTTGTTGAGCACCAGGGAATTAAACAGAAACAAGTTTTAGAAAGCTGAAGCAAAGGTGTAATCAATGGTAATAATGAATATCTTTGTGAGAAGATAAATAACATGGATTATTTGGGGTTGAGCATAAGGAAGCGTTTGGGTGAAAAAGCGAGTAGGCTGAGATGGAAGCAGTTATGACCATTAAAAGTGCTGCTACATATCCACATATCAATGCTCCTCCTATTTGAAAACAGAATCTGGTGAACCTGTTGCACAGCTTCATCCATTGGAAGCTCTTCTCTCCTGTGATCGCAATTGTCGACCCTTGGACTGCAGCTGTTGTCGCGCCAAACACTGTGTACGCTGCAGCCTGCATATTACACTCGTTAAATACTCTCTCTCTCTCACTCTATAGCTAAGTCGTACCTATTCCTTTTTCAGATTGTCCTACTATAATGTTAAGGACCTAATTCCTTAACGTCGATTTCCACGCAAAATCAAGAAACGAGATGTCGTCGTTTGTCGAGCGCCCAACGTTGGGTCGTGACTTGGACGGCAAAAAAGGGGCGGTTGAGCGCGAGATCAGCCCCGTCTGCAACCTTAGGAGATGTTTCTTGTTTGCTACTCAATTGAGCCAAAAGAATGATAATTTCATATATTGATTGAATGAATAAAAAAGATAACAGTCTATCCTATTTATAATGCTACTGACTTAATGAATAAGAAAACAAAGATATAGAAAAATATATGCTAAATCCCTATAATATCTAAACTAAATAATAATAATAGAGGTTCGTATCAACTCCCCCACGGTTAAAATCCACCTTGTCCTCAAGGTGGGAACCACGAAGCAAAAATGAGAGTTGAAAGCAGAAGCTTCAGCGAGGCAACTCCTCCTGGATCAAACACACACCGAACAGATGTACGTCTCCCTTCTTCACTTTCATAAAATCAACAAAGGAGACCCAACTTTGTCGGAAAAATTCCTTGCCAAATCGAAAAGCTTGTCCACGCCTCCCAGAATGCCCAAGCATGGCATGTCATTACTCGGAGGGATCAACCTTGCATCTTTGTCTAGCGATGCTGATCGATGATTCATACTTGGAACATCACTGACATTCAAATCCACATAGACACAAGCAATTATGGGCAAATCGGTGTAAGCACCATCTCCTTTCTTGCCCCAACAATTTCCAACAACATTTTTGGATGACACTTGAACAACATTGAGTGAGGCGATTATCTTCTCCACTTCACCAATAGAACCATCCTCCTCTTTATCTTCTAGCAATGTCTCCTCCTTTTCACCAATCTTCTCATCATATACCCCAACGAGCACTTGCGGTGACTCATTGTCGTTCTTGACAATCACTTTGTTCTTGACGAACTCTCCAGGGGACTCGTTGTTTGGAACATCAAGAGGAGCGCCATCATTGTGAACATCGGTAATGTCATTGGGAACATCATCACCGAATACTATCGTGGGAGTATTATCAGTTTTCTCTTCGGCTAAATTCTCATCTTGAATGTTCTCCTCAAACTCCTCCCCATCATCCGCATAACAGAGAATGCATTGTTTACACACATGTCCCATCACCCATTTCTCGGGACAGTGCCAGCAGAGACCCAACCTGGACCGTTCTGACTTCTCCGCCAGGGAGACCCGTATTAGCGGCAGGCGTGGCTGCTCCGGAGTTTGACTGGTCACACGTGCGGGCTGACTGTATAGGTCTCGCGTTGGCTTTTCGGTGAAGTAGCGGGGTTGGTGGAAGGCGGGCTGGACTCGCGCTCTTACCTCCCCCCGAGGGCGAGGTCAGTCCCAGCACGTCTCCGAGCGTCGGGCCCGGTCAACGGTCGGGTAGCCGCGGTCCTGCTGTTGCGCTGGTGGGTCCCAGCACGTTGGGCGGTGTCGCTGCGTTGCGGTTGTCGGGTGCCGCTGCGTTGCAGTTGGCGGGTAGCGATCAAACCCTAATTGGGTCTGATGATCTCCGCGATCAGATAGGTGGCCACCACTCTCGACGTAGCCACCGCGGTGTCGGGGCCAGGCGTCTTGCGCGCGATCGCGGTACCCGATGGGCTGGTATCTCGACCGTGGGCGACGATCAGGTGGATCCAAGTGGTGTGAGACGTAGGGTGATTCTGGATCAGGCCACGAGGGCGGACGGATTACTTCCACCCGGCTGCTCGGAGGGTCCCAACTAGTTACACGGCGAGGGTTGGCCCGCTGGTAGGGACGGAATGGTTGTGTGGCCTGAGGGAAGTCGTATTGACGACGGCAATAGCCGGGATAGTCGTATGACATGTTGACGGACTGAGGCGTGGCTGTGGTGGATGATGATCGTCTGACTTCGACGCGGCACGCGGGAATCCTTCTCGTCGGGCGTTGCAGAAGTAGTGTTGTCCTGCGGCTAGAGCTCGACGGGCAGGCGGGACTCGACAACCAAAGCAGTTGCTCTGCGCAGAATGTTTTCCGTCGGGCAGCGGTGTAGCTTCGGTTCGAGATGGTGGGAGGGTCAGCTCTCAATGAAAGCACCAGTTGTTAAGGACCTAATTCCTTAACGTCGATTTCCACGCAAAATCAAGAAACGAGATGTCGCCGTTTGTCGAGCGCCCAACGTTGGGTCGTGACTTGGACGGCAAAAAAGGGGCGGTTGAGCACGAGATCAGCCTCATCGGCAACCTTAGGAGATGTTTCTTGTTTGCTACTCAATTGAGCCACAAGAATGATAATTTCATATATTGATTGAATGAATAAAAAAGATAACAGTCTATCCTATTTATAATGCTACTTACTTAATGAACAAAAAAACAAAGATATAGAAAAAGATATGCTAAATCCCTATAATATCTAAACTAAATAATAATAATAGAGTTTCGTATCATATAGCTACATCATTTCTTTGTCCGACACAAAGCAACAAATCTCACCTATCTTACTTTATTCTGTATTTTATTCTATCTTCACTTATAACAATTTTTATAAATCTTGTGTTCAAAATTAATGGCTCTACATTATTGTGAACATGAAATGTTTGTAGTTGTAGTTGGTTGCGATAAAGGTTTGTTGTGTGCTTTTCAGCCATTAATATCTCCTAACTTAAACAACAATTTAATATACCAAGTTGCGTTTATTTAACTAAAAGAAAATTAATTAATTGTAAGTAATGTGTAGCATTTATTTCCATAAACCTTCCAACTGTACCTAGAAACGTATGGCTCTGGTTGACGCATCATATATGCATAATGTATTGGATCATTGGATGGATAACAATTTTAATATCGTAGATTTAGAAAATCAGAAGAGGAATAGGATACTTGTCATTGTTTCACAAAAACATTAAAATATGAAAAGAAAATCAATATTTTCTCGTGTTAGAACTTTACCATTTCGTCAAACAAAAATAAGAAAAAACAACTTTCGGTCTTCAAAATATAGCTTGTAAAGCAATGATATCGAAACGGAAGAAATTATGTATCCTTATTTCTGACATGATCATATATCCAATAACTCGAATTTATTAAGATTTGAAATCCTATGTCTAAACTCATCAGTATCTCTAATGAGGGGTATGCAGCTAAGGCTCTTCATCTATGGGCTAAAGAGATTTGAGCTATTTTAGAAGGGTTCTTTTTTAGATATGAGTCGCTTATAACGGGATAAACGCATAAAATAATCCTTCTAAAATAGCTCAAAATCAATTGATAGTAATTAACGAGATTTCTAATTATTTTTGTTCATACAGAAAACTAGGTATGCATACATATGATATGAAGGAACAGTTCAGAACATTACGGCACTCATGTGGTAATTTAAAATACTTCATTACATGTGAATTTATGAAATGCTTTTGAGATCTGAATTCTGCTTGTATAAATACACAAAAGAATACCACCCTTAGGGTGTGTTTGGTAGGAAATACTATAGGATAACTTAAACTAGGATAAATCATCTTGATTTAGCATACACAGGATAACATGCATTCATGTTCGGTAGATTAGGATATGATGACGAATGACATGCTACATGCCTTATGTGAGCTTCTTATAGCGTTGTTCATTTTGATTTATATATTTAGTTTGATTCTAATACATTAAAAAATATTATTGAAAACTTGAATGTCACAAAATTCATAAAAATCAAAGTTTGATATGTTATTTTATTAATTTGTTGAAAATTGTAGAGAAAATGAGCAAATTGAGCTTTGTTTTTTTTATAAATTTTGTGATATTAAAAATTTCAATAACATTTTTTAAGGTAATAGAATCAAACTAAATATATAAATAATAACGAACAACGCCAAACGTGCGTCAAACGAGAGTGGTGCTCACATAATGAGCTCACATAAGATATGTACCATATCATTCCTCATGATATGAGTATATATAATCAAAATAAATTACTCTATCTTTCCAACTAAGTTTAGCCACTTCTTTTTTGCACACGTTTTGAAAAAAAAATAGTTAAAGTGGATATATATTAAAGTAAAAGCAAGAATAATATAGAGATGATTCTTCTCTATACTATTCTCGCTTCACTTTAACTATTTATTATGATTTTTTCAAAATGAGTTCAAAATATAAGTGAATCAACTTAGTTGGGACGGAGATAATATATGATAACAAGGAAAAAGACTATTATACCCTTAACACACCATGCTAAAATATAAAAAAAGACCAATTCATCAGCCCCAAATGCACATCGAGCACCGCCAGACATTCAGGGAAATAACCCGAATATGAGAGTCAAACTTAAAATATTGAAGATGCTAAACATTATCATTAAGATAAAAACATAAACTCAATTTTAACAAAATAAACTCACAAAATTCCGATTAAGCAAAAGTGTGCAATTTTCTAATCCTAAATAAAAGTATATATGTAAAGTTTCATGCCCCGTGTGTACCTTAACTGGCATCCTTTTCAAGTTGTTGAGGAATTAAATTTGAGTAGTAGTTAGGTGGTGGTTTATAAGTAGTAGTTACACTGCCATTAATTTGGAAATAATTACGAGTACTAAACACAAATTTAATTAAGTACGCGTAAATATTAAATATACATTAAATTGAATATAGTATTCATTCATAATCTATTATTAGCTTTCTTACAAACTTTGGAAATACATATAATATTATTACTTATTTTAATTTAAAATGATCGATTATTCGAAATTCAGACAATATCTATACTTGGTGTGCGTTATATGGCTAACTTTTTAAGTAGTTAACTCTGCTAACTCATCAATGCAGTATATTAAAAATGTCAACATGGTGCCATTAAAATGTCAACACAGTATATTGAAATGTACACAAAATTATGTGTTGACATTATAATGTCATCGTATTGACATTGTTAATACACTGCAGTAATGAGTTAGCAGAGTTAGCAACTTAAAAAAGTTAGCAATTGATCACACTCATCTATACCCTATACTATATAATATTATAAATTCATTTATTTTACATGCATTGCACGTACCTCTTATTTTTATTGAGAGTAATATATATAAAAAATATTAAAGGAAGAAACGCCATTCTATGAATAAACCAACATTGTCGTAAAAATATTTAAATAGAGAAGTATGAATGTGTAATGTGTTAGTATGTAGCACCCAAAAAAATTATTGTAACAAAATAGATACACATTAACATTGATAGCAATTCGCATTGGAAATTCCCGAGAAAGAAACTGTTACAATATTATTCTAACTAGATGTGGGGCTCATTTGCATGTCAGAATTTTTAAAATGCAGATCTTATGTAAAAACAACACAATATTAACGGTAGAATGACAACCAACATCACATCATCACAACCAACACTAACATGATCACAAATCAAAAGAAAGGCTCATCGTATGAATATTGTAGAAGTATAGAAACCTAAATGCTTATTCTTCCACATCCAATCTTGAGTGGCCTGAACAAAATAAGCAAAATATTAAAATCCTCGTGATTTTAAAAACAGAAAAAAGTGCCTGTTTCGTAGAATCTAACCTCATATATCGTGCGGGTAGTTCACGCTTGTGCATATCCAATTTACTAAAATCTACAATAACCATTGCAGAATATTCTCCACTTTATTATTTTACAAATTTGATATACTTCTTTGTATACAACATTAACCGTACAATCACAACCAGCATCATCATCATCACAAACCAAAATCTTCAAACCTTCACGACTTGTAACTCTTGAAATACAACATAAAGTTGTCTGTGATTGAATACAAGTTTTATAAAAAATAATCCAACTTGAGCAAGAGATTGCCCTTGACTTTTGTTGATGGTCATTGCATATGATACAATCAAAGGGTATTGTTGACGTTGAAACTTGAATGACAATCTTGCATCAAAATGTACTAACGACACCTAGGTATCAACACTTTATGACCCACATTATGCCCACTAAATACTTTTCCTTCTAAAATATGATCATCCAATCGTGAAATAATCAAACGAGTATATTACACAGTCCATTAGAAGGATCTATATTTCTCAATAGCATTCCAGGGGTACCAATCTTCAATAATAGTTCATGACTGGGAGTACCCGAACATTTTAACTGATTTAAAAATCCAAATCCATGAACTTGAGGCAAAGCACTGAAGTTCAAGTCAGTTTCGATATGCAATTTTAACTAAAAGAACGTTCTTTAGATTTATTCAAAGCTATCATATAGTCATTGACCAAGCCCATCATGTCTAATGTAGGAGCCTTAATAGTTCGATCAAGGAAATAAGAACTTAACTCACCATGGTTCACGTAGTTTGGATAATTGCCATCAACCTTCAATAAAAGGTCACTCAAAATATTTTTATTGGCATGACCATCATTGTAATGTCTGACAACTCAATCTCAAATATATGATATCCATTTTGAAAATCCTTTCAACTTCGAGGCTTCCTCATCCAATGCAATACCAAAACGTCTCATATTTTTAATTAACCTCAAAACTTTGCAACTTTTCACAACTTTTCCAAATATTTGAAGAATTAATAGAAGCATTAACAATATTTAGGCTACTATACTTAGGAACAACCGGTAGTACCTATCTAAAATCAATACAAAACAACGGTTTTCTTAGCAAATTGCAAAATTATGCTTGATTCAGTGATATTTCAGATGATATCTTGCAAAGTCATATTCAAAACCTCGATACAATATTTATGAATCATTGGAGCTTGATCCCATATAATAAGTTTGTCCTTTGAATCAATAAGGCAAGCTCACTTCCTTCATTTATATTGCGAGCTGAATCTTTACTTGGATTTATAGGAATCTTAAACCGTGAATGAGCAGTCTTCCACCACGTAATAACTGCGAGACTATGCCACTTGAAGCAACATTCAACGCAATTGTATCTTTCAGTTGTATATCCGTTGACAATGATTTCCCCAAAAAATTTTGTCACTAGCCACAGACAAAAAATATTGCACCAATTCTTGAATTCACTGACATTATGTACATGCCGCTGCTCATCAGTAAACTTCGTCATTAATTTCAGAAGATCTTTCGACAAATTTACATGAACGTAAGATAATTTTTCATTCATCAATCTATAAAAAGAACATTAAAAATACTACGAAAAGAGATATAGAATACAATCAAAATTGCATAAACTTCTTGTAGCACCCCGAAAAATTGTGACTTTTATTATTATTATTTTTTATTTGATGGCTTATTTTTTTTAATTAATATGGATGTTGAATGAAAACTTCTTTTGTGGAAATTGAGTCTCTATGTGTTTGAGTTAATTATGTGAAATTAGCTGTTGTGAGTTATGTGAGTTAATATGATTAAGCTTCCAATGTGTGAATTAAATTAAATGGGATCATGCATAATAATTCTAGCCATTTTATGAAATTTTCGGCTCTCCTATTTATTGGAAATAATACTTTCTTTCGTGGATTTAATTAATTGCTTTGGTATATTTATCCAAATTAAATCCAACCCAAACTATCCATATGCTATTCTACATGATTTTCGACCCCTTGGCCATCCCTTGAGATTTTCGAAATCTCCTATTAATTAGGAGAGAGATTTATTTTTGTAGATTTAATTGATATCTTGTTTATCTCTTTCCTTGAATTAAAGTCCAATTAAATCTTATCATATCTTGCCAAATCTCTCCATATCCTATGTTAATTAGGATTTGATTCTTTCTTTCCCTAAAATCTCATAATTTTCTCTCATATGCCTTTCAATTACTTGTGGGATTAATTTATTTGTTATCTATTTTGTGGGAGTCTTTTCCTACAAGAAATTACCAAATTTAAATCCTATTCCTATTTGATTTGAGGATTTAAGTATTTTTCCTTGATTTTTCCCATTATACACGCCCCTTTTTATTTCCCCACTTGGAGATGCTTGAATTATTTTGTTACCTTATTTATGAGATACTTAATATCTTTTTACCTATTTTGTGAGTATCTTTCTCTCCAAGTAAATACCAAATAAATATCTATGCTAATTAAATAGCAATTTTCAAAAATTACTCCCCCACATACTACACGCCTATTTTCCTTTTAATGGTGGGATTTATTCATTGACCTATATTTTATTCTTCCACAATTTTAATTGCTTTATTGTGGGATTTATCCTAGACTATTAAAACAACCCTAACCCTAGCCCTCATATTTTCGCCTCCCTCTTCTCTCCATACCACACGTCTCTCTCTTCCTCTCCTTCTCCACCAATCCTTCACCAATTCCTTGTTCTTGCATCATTGTGGAGTTGAAAATTCAAGATTCATCAAAGAATCGCATCATTCGTCATTCCTACCGATTGTTTTTCAAGAGAAATGTATAATTTGATTCATCTTTCTCCTTCTTACCATTGAATCCATGTTTCTTGATCCCCTCATGCATATAGTGAGTGTAGAAATTGTAGATCTAAAAATTCATCGGTTGGGAAGGATGTTTGCATGAGAAAGTATGTGTATGTGCGTGTATGTATGTGTGTGTGTGAGTTTGTGGATGATTCATTGGTGAATGCTATGAGTAAATAGGAGAATATGGTTGTGATGTCGTTTTTGAAGCGGGAATATGTGTTGAAAGCATGAATATGTATGTGTGGATGAATGATAGATAAACCCTAGTTTGTAAATGTCGGGCATAAAAACTGTGGTGTTCGGACAGTAGGTTCCGATGAGTGTTTGGAAAACCAAACGATCTTATTTTGGCACGACATTTTAACTGAGAGAAATTTTAAGTGTCTTCTGTGTTGTGTCAAAATTTCAGCCTCCTTTGACGAAAGATGAATTTTTAACGAATTTTTCAATTGAACTGCGCAGTCCTGTCAGAATTTGTATTCTCGTCTAGTGAGATTCATTTTTGTTTTTGACCGACCTAAAGATGTGATTTCGGTTTGGATTTTTAACTGGATGAACCTTGATGTGTCTACTGTGTGGTTACCAAAATTTAGCTTCAAATGATATCGGATGGATTTTTAATGATTTTTACAAAACGACTGCGCTGTTCTGCCAGATTCATGTCTTAATTGAAATAGTCTTGTTGGCAAGTTTTGAATGAAATACATGATACATGTGTGAGTAAGAACTTATCCTATGATGTGATTATGCGTTGCAAGTTGATGTATGCCAAAAGGTTCGTATTGTTTATGATGGTGAAAGTTGGGATGGGCAATATGAGAAAACGATGAAAGGAACGATAGGGCATGCATGAGTAATGTGTTGATAGAAAACTGATTGTGTTGTAATATGTGGTTATGATGTTGATAAGGGTTGTTGTGCGTACGTGGGTACGAAGAGAAAGGATTTCAATAAAGTTGTGAACCGTGTTTGTAAGCAATCGAGGTGGGCTTTCTTTACTAAAACCCTTTTACGTTTCAAAATTTCGATATTAGAGATATAAGGGTGGTTTAAAGTGTTATGTCATGCCATGATTGTTTTGATGTTGAGATTGTTCCCTGATGCCTAGTTCGTTTGAGCTTGCTCCGTTAGGCTATAGGGCCATGTGTGAAACAAATTCGGGTCTGAGTAGGGCCGCAAACCCTATCAGGTTGTGTACACATGTGGGATCGGGAGCCGTCCTTGCTAGTCGGTCGGTCTCGTGGGCGAATAGTATGGCCACACTTTCGTCGCACTATGGTAAGAGGATGTGATTGATTGATTGTGGAGAAAGTGGGGAGATTGTTTTGACTGGCCAGTCTAAGAAAATGTTTTGTGATACTCGATGATATTCTTTTCTAAAATGCTAAAACTCGAGTTCACTATTGTAACGCCCCACTTTTAGAACCCTAATTTTTTTGAACCCTAAAGTACATGTATTTAATGCTTTAGATATTTGCGAGGTCCGCGAATTAATGCTTTTGATACCTTTCGTGGCCTAATTTTGAGTTGGAATTTTGACTGGGCCAACATGGTTGAATATGTGACGAGGCTGCTTGAATAATTGAATGTGGGGTGAAATTAAAGGTCTTTGGATAATTGAGTAATTGTTATGAGAGCTAGAAATTATGAAATAAATTACAATGCGAATTTAAATAATTCCCTTTCCGTGAGGAATATTTATTGGACTCAATTCCGTGTTGGATCTGATAAATTAAATAAATAATATGAAAGCCCAGTCAGTGATAAATAAATTGTGTACTGCACAATTTAAAATAAAATACAATGGGCTATGAATTGAACTAAATAAAATATCTTTGATTCAAATTTTAATTAAAGATTCTGCGCAGATTTTCCTCCTCCGTGAAAAGATATTCCTCTTCCGTAATCTGCAAATAAAATACCAAAAATAAATCTAATTCTAACTAAATCACGTTTAGCAAAAAAAAGAGAGGAAGAATTCGAAAATTAGGCCCCTAATCCCACGTTGAAACCGTTTCCACCTATCCCACAAATCTCTCCCATATCCTTAACCCCCTTTCCCCTATATTAAGTCTTCAACCATTACTTTTTTTCCTCACCCAGCGTCGCTGCAAACAAGAAGCAAGAATCATCCTCCAACTTCTACTCAAGGTAAACTAATTCCTATCGATTTGTATCTAAACTTTCTCCTGCTTCAGAATCTAACATCAAATTGTGCTATTGGCAGTAACCAAAATCCTCCAGCTTCAAGAACCATTCTTTTCAAATCCTTCCTGTTTTGATTTCTCGTTCACAGAGGTAATCTCCAACCCAAAATTTTAAAACGTGAAGTATTGCATTCTGCTCCATACACATCATTATACTTCACTCCCCACATAATTCAATCAACGATCAAATCGCACAATCAAAACCAATCGAACCTTTTTGAGAATCAAAATCAAACTAAGAACGAAAAGAAACATACTTTGAATGAGAACTTACCTTTCGGAGTTAGTCGGGGCTGCGCGGTATTTGTTCGGGTCGTTTCGGGGCTGTTCGGGGTTGGTTCGGGATGAACGATGGATGAATTGGACGACGGCAGCGGCGGCAGAGTCCCTCCACTCCGACGGCGACGACGGTGGGCGAATCGCCGCTGGGGCCGACCAATGGCGGCACCCCTCGCGGCGGAGGTTGAACCGCACAGCAGCCCTCCCGGCGAGCAGCGGTCGGCGGCGGTGGCTGAGGAGTCGGAGAAGCCGACTGACTTACCCAATTTGTCGACGGGAGAGAGAAAGAGAATAGAGAGAGAGACTTGGAGATGGTGTCGAGAGAGAAGGGGAGATGGTGGAAGTGTTGGGCTGGACCTCTTTTGTGTTTCTTTAAGTTTGGGCCTCCCCTTTGTTTTAGAAAGTGGCCCATTAAATTAAAAGGGAAGATTTACTTAAGTTGGGCTCACAAATTAAATTGAAGACTAATAGTGGGCTCCATTTAAATTGTCTTGGGCCAAATTAATTTAAATACTTGGGCCAATGAATAACTTTAATGGTGAAGAATATTTAATTAATTTCCACAATAATTCAAATAGCGAATAACTTTATCTTATGTCGGAAATAATTAATTCGAAGGGAAATAATTGCGGGGATTTATTTACGAGCTTAAGTAAATATTGGGGTTAATTTCTACATTTTGAAGGAAATTACGAGGAGCCATCGGAGCGATTATTGGCGTAAGCGGCCGAATAAGCGAAAAATCGAGAGAAACAAGATAAAAGACTTCAACTAGGGTGCATGTATTTTTTTTATTATTGTATCTAATTGGAAAGTATGTTGATATATGTATTATTTAAATCCTAAAGGTGAGACTTCGCAAGGGAATCGAGATACCAAAGGGAAGGAAGTGTAGAGAATTAAGCAATTGAGGTAGGCTTTCTTTTAAATAAGGACGTCCTAAATATTTTATCGGTGGAAATGAAACTGTATTTATCATGCTATGGTTTGATTTTTACGTGCCTATCTGATGGGGCTTTATGCCATTATTATATGAATCGAATTCGGGTCCTTGTAGGGCTGCAAACCCTACTTGGGCTAGTGTACACCTATGGTAGATCGTGTGCTAGCGTACGGGCTGGCCGGTCTAGTGGTTTGGTTTGTGGCCACATTCCAAGTCATGTATTGGCAGATATGGTAAACGTCTATGGGAAAATGACTGATCAGTCGATGTTTGAAATGGAAATGATTTTGAGTGCCTCGGGCATTTCTAAAGCTAAACCCTGATGGTTACTTGTGAATGGCATGATAAATTACTCTTTATTGAATATGTTTTCGGCATGAGCCACTGAGTATTCTTATAATACTCAGCCCTGCATGTGTTTTCCTTATGTGCAGGTTGAGCGGCGACGAGGATGTGGTGGTGTTGAGCAAGTGAATTTAAGATATTATGGTTGTTTTTGAACCTTGGGTGTCGTTGTGTCTTCACACATGACGTCACTCTTTCTCTTGGTCGTTTCCGTTGTGACTTTTCGTTTATTCATGTTCTATTTGGGCCGACAACTTTAATTGTTAGGATAATGGATATTCCGAATTTCTTGTTGGATAATATTAAACTCTTGGTTATTTAATTGGATATTAATAGTTGGTCCAACTTGTGTTGAAACCCTAATCTTTTTCGTCTGTTTATTAAATTCTTTTAATCACGATCGCCCGTATTTATTAACCCTAAAGGACGGTCGTGACAACTATGGTATGAATGACATAACTTTTATCAAATATTTTGTCGTGTGTCCACTGAGTATGTCAAGTACTCAGCCCTGCATATGTTTTCTTTATGTGCAGGTTGAGCGGTGATGTTGCGGCGGATGTTCAGTCGAGCCTTAAGAAATTCCGGATGGGTCGTGTCGTCATACATAGGCGTCTCCCTATGACTCTCTAGACACCTTTATTCCGCTGTCTTGTTTCGAATCGTTCTTGATAAAGTTTTTCGTTTTGCTCTACACTACTTTATGACATTAATTACCTTGAGATATTAACCCGCTGCTTAATTGTTTAATCGATTAAAACTTTTCTTTTGAAGCTTTGTTTTAGATGTTGTCTTTCATTGTTTTCCCCTTCTTCTTCCCCGCTCCTTAGTCCCTTCCCTAATCACGATTTCCCCGTCTTTACTATCCTTAGTAAGGGTGGTCGTGACACTTCTCCCAACATTTACTATTCACTCCGTCTCAAAAAAAGTAAGGACATCTGGAACTGCACGAGAATTAATGCATAATTGGTAAAATAAGAGAGATGAGGAGAAGGGTAGTCAAAATAGTGTTAGTGGGTAGAGGGACTCATATTATTATTATTGTTTAATGGTGGACCTATTAATAAAAGTTGTAAATAAATTGATGTATATGGATAATGAGTTTGAGAGAAGTTACATAAATGGAAATGGTATAATTTTATGGGACGAATGAAAAAGGAAAATGTCCTTATTTTTATTGGAGGGGGAGTATGATTTCTTTGTGGATTTTTGTTCTATTCCATAACTTCGAAACTGGAATATAAAATAAATTTTCATTTTATTGCAATTGCCCCAGAATATTGTTTAGACAAAATGACGTCGTTTTATTTTGACTATTGATTGAAAAGAACATCGATTTATCTCAACCAATGTGATTTTGCGCATCATCCTTGAATATGAGTTCTTTTATTATTAATATGATAAAAACACGAATGGTAGAAATGATTTTGATGAACTATATCCAGACGAATAATTCATACTTTGTATTCCAACAAAATAATATTTTTCTTCGTTATTTTCCTTCTTTTCTGTGTAGAAAAAAAGAATCCAAACATTATTAGAGTACAATATATCCATGGTAAATGTCCAAAAATCAAAGAAGTTTGTTCAAATTCTGGTCAATCCTGCAATTTTTACAAATAGCCCATTATGATAATTTTTTTATAATTTTTATTGTTTATTCAATAAATTTGTTATGATAATATAGTTAATTCAATAAATTTTTTAATTCAATCAATTTAATTTAATTGTTAATTCAATAAATTCGTTATGATAATATTTTTTCTTTTTTATAACTTTAATTTTATTGAAATTCAAGTGTGGAAAAAATTATACATTTTTTCAATCGTAGGTCTTGCACATGTCACCCAACAAATTGATGACTAATGTACCAAAAATAAGAATGATGTATTTTGGTATACACGTGTGCATTTAAATGGATTTTAAATGATGCATTTTTGTAATTTTAAAATTAATAAATCGTTTAATTTCGTTCTTAAAATAAAGTAACTTCCCATTAACATAAAATTATTGGTCTTTAAATTATTAGTTTAAAAAATACTAGTAATATTTCTTCTAATCGGTTTAAGCTTAGGAAATTCAATTAACTTATTTTAATAGCAACCACTCAACTCAATCCAAACAACTAATTTTTAAATATTTAATTAGTTTGTATCTCTTTCATATCAGCAATATTCATCCAACCAAATCATATACTCCATCTATCTCACTTTAAGTAACACATTTTCCTTTATGGGATGTCTCATTCTAAATAACACATTTCTAAAGATAGAAACATTAGTCTCTTTACTTTATCACTCTCTCTTACCTTATTCTCTCAAATTTATTCACAAAACAATATTACATAAAGTCTCATACCGAAATAGAAATGTTCCACTTAGAGTATGACGAAGGGAGTACTTTTGGATGATTTATCATCTTTTTACATTTTTTATATAATAATAATTGTTATCATTAATATTATATTATTGCAAAATTTATAAAAAATAAAAAAATGGCAAATTAAAATAAAATAAATAAACAAATGACATAAATTGCAATAACTAATATACAAATAATCTTGGGATGAATTAAAATTTTGGAAATTAGAGAATATGTCATTCTCATCATCCATGGTACTAAATTTAAAAAAAAATGAGAATTATAGAGTAGAAGAAAGATTATAGGTAGAGCAACGTATAGATTTTTTTTTTAATAAAACTATAGCAAATGTGATCTCTACTTGTAAAGGTGAAAAAAATATGAATGTTGGTATAATTTTTATAAATATTTAATTTAATGTATAAAAAATATTTGAATATTAAATAAAATATTTATTAACCAATGAGAGTGTAACTAATCGCGTAATCTCATTGGTCAAATTGCAGAGATCATTTGGTGTTATTTTACCCAATGGTCACAGATAATGATCTTCACAATTGATACTTATTTATCGGATTTAAGTGCATATCATTTAAGATAATTTTCATTGTATCCATAGGATAATGTAAGTGTGATTTGACTGATCTGACAACTTGACAACTTTTATGATATATATACTCATATTAATCATATGTTAATATAGTATATTATATGCTAATGGAATTTTATAATGTAGTGACGGGAAAATTGATTCTTGGGAATTTGGCTTTTGTATATATATAGATATATAGGAAGGAATGTAATTAAATGCAATGTCTAAATATTGTACAAACTTCAAACTATGATCTGAACCGTTAAAAAATGTCAACAAATTACAAAATAATAGCAACAGAAAATATCAACACAGCGTCAACGGTTGATATTGTGTTGAGATTGTATAGACATTGTGTTGTCATCAAAATCTTGAAATTTTAAACTGTGTTGACATTGTGTTGACACTGTGTTGAAAAGTTTGGAGTTTGTATAATATATGAGTTTGCATTTTATCACTACCCGCGGATGTATTCAGATTCATAAGCTAATTAGTGTTCAAAATCAAAACACTTGTAGTCCATTGGATCTTGTGATCTAACGGTTTGATTAATGCCACGTGTCATCTAATAATGTAACTTAGCTAACAATGTATTATTTTAGTAAAATAATGTAGCATTTTAGTCTAATAATATACATTGGCTAATAATGTATCATCTTAGTCTAATAATATAGCTTATCATAAATATTCAATTCAAGGATCCAAGGGTTGTGATTTGTGTTGTGTTTACACTAAAGAGCTGTGAGGTCCCTAATACACCCCTAGATATATATACAGACATTACCTATGATTTTAAACCAATATCAATTTGATCCATACCTTTTATTATATACAACCTTTTTATGTCCTACTATAATTGATTCATATTATTTTTTAGATAATTGAGTCATTTTTTAGTAAAAAAGTAATAGTACTCCATCCGTCCCAAGTAAGTTCAGTCGTATTCCTTTTTGGAATGTCCCAACTAAGATGAGTCATTTCCTTTTTTGATAAAAAACAAAACATCTAAACACTCTTACTTTACTTTATCTCTCTTTATTTCTTTCTCTTACTTTATTTCTTTCTCTTACTTTATTTCATTCTCTTACTTTTCAACACAATTTCTTAATTTCCGTGCCCAAAAGATCTGTCTCAACTTAGTTGGGACGGAGGGAGTATATCTTATTTTTCTTACTTTATATTGTCTCCTACTTTAGACTCTGTTCATATCTCTACTTTATTTGCTGTCTCTGTTTCTCTAATTTATTCTATCCACGTTACACATAAAATAAAGTTGCATAAATTCTCGTGCCGCCCAAGAAGGGGTCATCTTTCTTGGAACGAAGGTAGTACAAGATTAGAATAACATTCAAATGAATACAATTGCTATATAGATCAATATTGAATCAAGCATAAATATCATTAGTTAGATAGTATGTGGACAAGGTTCAAGGAGAAAAGGAAGAAAACATAAGTTGCAAGCATGAATAGCATTCAGGTGTAGGTCTTAACTAATTTAGCCCTAAACAAAAAAAAATAAAAAATAACAGGTGTTTCCATGAAACAAGGATGTTAAAGCATGAATACTAAAAAGACTTCTTTGTTTACCTGCAGTGTGAAAAATGGCTCCAGAAAGAAAGTTGCATAACAAGGAAGATTAAACACTTAGCAACGGTAAAACATGAAATAATGGAAGCGAAACCTCAAATCCAACATCAGCAAGTGATTTACAAAAGAAAAGGCATAACCAAGGATTCTATCTACAACAGTTCATATGTAGTCAAATCAAGACATGTGGTATAACTATATGAGATCACACATAGAATCCAGACATGGTATAACAAAGATCAAGGTACACTTCAATCGGAAGTAAAGAATTTGATTTGGTGCCTGTCCTTTCATACCAGTAACATATACTACTATCTTTGGTCCTTCCTTCATTTTCAGTTTCTTTTTGTTTTGTAATTGATAAAACAGGTTTTTGGGGAATACCTTTCTCATTCACACAAATGATACATTATACACGCCTCTTTATAGGCTAAGGATTACAAATTAATGTAAGATTATTCTCCCAAATCTAATCTTCTATACAAGGTAAAAATCAAATAATTCAATCCCTAATCTTCTCGTTTAATTGTGATTGCAGGGAATTGGTTCCTTGATTCTCGGGGATCTTCTCTCCAACACTCCCCCTCAGGTTAAGTAATGGGATCCCCAATACTTAACTTGTCTAGTACGCTCCGAAATGAGTGTGAACTCACTGCTTTCGTTAGGATGTCGGCTAGTTGATCATCTGACTTGACATATGGTAACTCCACCACTTTTGCATCAATTGTATCATTTATAAAGTGTCGATCTACCTCAACATGCTTGGTTCGGTCGTGTTGAACTGGATTTTCCGATATGCTAATGGCAGCCTTGTTGTCACATAGTAGGTGACATGGTTGGACGGACTTGAGGTCAAGTTCAGTCATGAGTCTTCTGAGCCACAATACTTCAGTCAATCCACTCTTTATCCCTCGAAATTCTGCCTCGGCACTTGACAATGCCACCACCTTCTGCTTCTTACTTCTCCATGTCACCAAATTACCTCCCACAAAGGTAAAATATCCCGCAGTTGATTTTCTGTCATTTGGATTTCCTGCCCAATCTGCATCCGTGTAGCCATGGATCTCTAAATGCCCGTGTTTCTTGAACAATACTCCATGTCCCGGTGTACCTTTCAAGTACCGCACTATTTTTAACACTGCCTCCCAGTGTTCTTCTTGAGGGGCATGCATAAATTGACTTACAATCCCAACGGCGTAAGCAAGATCTAGTCTGGTGTGGGATAAGTAGATGAGTTTCCCGACCAATCGCTGATATCTCCCCTTGTCCGCCAACTTGGCTCCTTCCTGAATTTGTAGTCCATGGTTTTGGACCATTGGAGTGTCTACTGGCTTACAGTCCATCATCCCCGTCTCTGCTAGGATGTCAAGCACGTACTTCCTCTGATTGATAAAAATTCCTCGTTTTGATCTAAGCACCTCTATTCCTAAGAAGTACTTCAAGTGACCAAGATCCTTCATCTCGAATTCCTTGGACAGATTCTTCTTTAGCTTGTCTATCTCTTCCTCGTCGTCTCCTGTAATAATCATATCATCAACATAAATGATGAGACATGTAATCTTACCATTCCTCTTTTTCATAAACAAGGTGTGATCTGAGTTGCTTTGGTGGTAGTCATACTTCTTCATCACCTCAGTAAACCTCCCGAACCATGCTCTAGGGGATTGTTTGAGTCCATACAACGTCTTCTTGAGTTTGCAGACATCTCCGCTTTGGAAGTCTCCGCTAAACCCAGGTGGGCGAACCATATAGACGGGTTTGGATAACTCTCCGTGTAGGAAGGCATTGGTTACGTCGAACTGATGCAGGGGCCAATCTCGATTAGCTGCTATCGAGAATAGTACTCTTACTGTATTAATCTTGGCAACTGGTGAGAAGGTTTCTGCATAGTCGATGTCGTAAGTGTGTGTATACCCTTTTGCCACTAGCCTCGCCTTATATCGGTCAATAGAGTCATCGGGTCTTCTCTTGATTGTAAACACCCATCTACATCCCACAGTTGATGCTCCTTTTGGCAGTTCACTGACTTCCCAGGTCTTGTTCTTTAATAGAGCATTCATTTCTACGGTCATCGCGTCTCTCCAATGTTTAACCTGCATTGCTTCTTCGGCTGTATAGGGAATCTCCTCTTCCTCGTAGAGGGCAGCCTCAAATGCCCTAGCCATCCTGGTTAGATTACCTTTCACAAAGTTTGCTACAGCATACTGACTTTTCTTCCCGATCTTTTCGGGTGAGAACCGCTTCGGTGGTACCCCACGAGTACTTCGTGGTGGGAGTATATATCGACCCGTGCTTTCATCCAAGGCTGAGTCTACAATCTCTGCATCAGTAGGATCAGTAATAGAGATACTTTCTTGAGGTGTATCGGGAATTACCTCAGGTGCCTCGGATATCGGTTGAGGAGAGACACTTGGAGGCGGTTGTTGATGAGACTCTGTTGTGGTTGAGATTTGCTTGGCGACAGTGCTAACCTTTTCTGTTGAGTCCTCCTTGGAGAGATTTGACTCAGGCACAAACCAACTTAGGTAGTCCACTGTGTTTCGTGACTCACTCTCCCCCTGACTACCAAGGTGGGTGTGGTAATAGAATTCTATTTTTAAGAAGTTACAATTCATTGTGGTTACTACCCGTTTTGTAGTTGGATCAAAGCATCTATACCCCTTTTGGTTAATCTCGTACCCTACAAAGACACACCTGGTCGCGCATGGGGACAATTTTGTTCTTTCATGTTTTGGAATATGGACATAGACAGTACATCCGAAAACTTTGGGTTGAAGGTTGAGGTGTTCAGGTATTTTGGTGAGTTTGGAAAGGATATCAAGGGGAGTTTTTTTGTTTAGGATTTTAGTGGGAAGTCGGTTCATGAGGTAAATGGCGGTGGCAACGGCTTCGGGCCAGAAGTGGGTAGGTACTTTAGATTCAAGCATCAACGCTCTGGTAATTTCAAGGATGGTTCGGTTTTTTCTTTCTGCCACCCCATTCTGTTCTGGTGTATAAGGACATGAGGTTTGATGGATCAGGCCTTTTTGGGTAAAGAAGTCTGTCATTCTTTGGTTGACAAATTCGCGCCCATTGTCGGATCGAAGGGTTTTAATTGTGGTTTGAAATTGGGTTTGGATGAGGTTAAAGAAAAGGATAAATTTGTCAACCACATTAGATTTGTGTTTTAGGAAATAGCTCCATGTCATTCTAGTGCAATCATCTACAAAAATCACAAAATATCGCAAACCATTCCCCCCGGTAATAGGTGCAGGCCCCCACACATCAGCATGAACAAGGGAAAAAACAGAATTTATACGAGTATTTGTAGATTTAAATGATTGTCTGTGGCTCTTGTAATAGAAAGTTTAGGAAACAATAACTTAAAATAACCAGGAGAAGGGTGTCCCAGTCGTTGGTGCCAAAGCCAAATCTCTCTGTTGGTGGACCCGTGAGCCAGCATCGCACTGCCTTGTTGAGCTATCTCGTCCACATAGTAGAGTCCTTGACTTTCAGTGTCACGCCCAAGTATCCTCCTCGTCCGAATATCCTGCAAAATACAGAAGTCGGGGTGCATCAGTAAGGTGCAATTTAACTCTTTTGTTACATGGCTTATAGACATCAGTCTCTGGGACAAGGTCGGGACATAGAGACAGTTTGATAATCTCAAGGTGGGGGATATTTCAATGGTACCCGCCCCAGCCACAGTAATCAATTCACCACTCGCGGTCTCAATATAAGATTTAGTTTTTTTTTTTTTTTTAAATTAACTTCATATATTTATATCATATATATGAAGGAGGAAATTACAAATCAACTCCTATAACAAGGAGGAAAGACAAATTACGCCACCCAGGGTTCGAACTCAAGACCTCCAGGATGGACGCGGTATCCAGCACCCTTTGCCGCTAGGCCAAGGGGCTTGGATAATATAAGATTTAGTTATACTACTAAAGTTAACAAAATCATCTTTATTAGGAGTCATAGTGTCTGTGGCTCCACAATCAAATATCCATCCCCTTTTATCTCCCCAATTATCCCTTTTAACGGTAAATGCAGCGGAAATACGGTCCAAGGGCTCAATTTGATTTCTAAGTAATATAGGGCTTAATGGCCGAAAATCTGGGGGCTTTTCACAATAATTCATAATATGGGGTTCATCATGTAATTTTCCAGGAGTGGGGTGGCTGGCATGCATTTCTCGGGGTGAGTAATCTAATTTCATAGAACCTAGTGGGGGATTTTTCAATTTACGAAAAATCAATGCTTTATTTGGGAAATTAGGGTTAGGAATTTCATCCCCTAACCCGTTACCTCCTTCGCCGCCTCCCCCATTTCGGTTCTCTGTTCTTCCGGCAAAATTGCCGACGCCGATCAGTCCCCATCGGCTCCCACCTCCGCTGGGAGCCTCCGGTTCCTCCCTATGCTTGCCTCGACCGGTTATCGTCTCCCGATTCCCGATCGCCATTTTCGCCATCTCACTATTGACCGAGATTCCGGTCGCCATCTTGGCTTTCGCCATTTGTCTTTCCTCCCACCATTCGGGATACCCGTGCAATTGAAAACACGTTTCTCGTGTATGCTTTTGCATCCCACAGTGGGAGCACCAAAGTTTTGATTTGTCCACCGGTTTGTTCCCCGGGCGGTGAGCGGTGGTGGTGCTGTTTTGGCGTGAGGTTCCACTCCGGTAGCCTTGTCGTTGCCCCTGCGCCGCTAATCCATGTCCGATTCCTTCTCCGTCGTGTCCATGGGTGCTGGTTTTTTGGGATTCCGGTGGCCCTAGCCGTCGTCGGGCCGCCTCCTTCTTAACCCACCCGTACGCGGTTTCTAGTGGGGGCGGTGACACCTCCTTGAGGATGTCGCGTCTGACTCCTTCGTGCTCCTCATTCAGGCCGGCCAAAAAACGGAGTAGTCGCTTGGTGTTGATGTAGACTCTGAACTGATTCACCCCTTTTTCACAGCAGTCGACCGGTTGCTTCTGGCACCGGTCGATGTTGATCCACATACCGTGGATTTTGCGGTAATACGTCTCGAGATCCATACTCCCCTGTCTAATTGTGTTTGCTTGATCTTCTAGGTCATACACGAGATAGAGATCGGCCTCGCTCTCGTACGTGGTGGCTAGGCTATCCTATATAGCCTTAGCCGATTGGTGATGGGCAAAATCTGCTATAATATCGTTCTCGATATTATCCACGATCTAAGAAAAAACGATTAGGTCTGTTTCTTCCCAATCGTCGTAATCTTTGGTTCCCGGCAGTGGTGGAGCCGGTTTTCCGGTTATGTGGGAGTAGCCTCCCCTGCTCCCTATCGCAACCTTCATTAGCCGCGACCATAAAGGGTAATTCCCTCCATTGAGTTTGAACGCAACAGTTACTTTCTTACTCGCTCAAATTTTACTGCTTGATGACTCTGATTCTGATTCTGTCGGTTTCTTATCGTCTGACATTTTGGTGTTTTTGGGATACTGATTTGGGTTTGTTTGCTCTCTGATTTTGGTGAATTGGCCGAGTTTGGTATGGAATGGGCAGTGATGAAACTATATTCTGAGCCCTAGTTCGAACCTTGCTCTTGATGCCATGATAAAACAGGTTTTTGGGGAATATCTTTCTCATTCACACAAATGATACATTATACACGCCTCTTTATAGGCTAATGATTACAAATTAATGTAAGATTATTCTCCCAAATCTAATCTTTTATACAAGGTAAAAATCAAATAATTCAATCCCTAATCTTCTCATTTAATTGTGATTGTAGGGAATTGGTTCCTTGATTCTCGGGGATCTTCTCTCCAACAGTAATGTTTGCAAACTAATTGTGGCACCATGTTTAATGAGAAACATTTGCAAGATACCAAAATAACAAAAAGGAATGGGCTCTATATTCTTCTATTTAAATATATCTACCGCCTAGACGAAACCAATAACATAGCACTACTTTCATGCTGCACAATATACCAAAATAACAATGTATTGTTCCCTTATTCTCCTCTTTTATCACTTTTCATTCATTTCATGTTAGTATCAACCAATCAAAAAAGAAAAAGGAGAGCACCAAGCACAACTTGTTGTCTCAATTATATTCCTGAAGTTTATTAAAGGCTGATCTAATTAACGTTTTTTTAACAATAGCAATAGTGTTGATGTAATCTTACTTTATCCAATTAAGTCTTCTTGCTCTAATTTTATCCACCTTCTGTTGTTTAGAGAAAATCTAAAATTCTACTCATTTATTGAGCTTGTCAAGCATAACAACAAAATAAACTCTAAAATACTTAAAAACTAGAAACATCAAGAAGATCCGGATCACCAGCAGCAAACACCTACAAAACACATATCGCATAAGCATAATTCTTCTACAAAAAAATGCAGCATCCAAAAGACAATAAAAGAAAAAGAATACACATACACACTCACTGCATTAGAAAACATACATAATGGCAATGAAGTGAAATGAATTAAAATTTATAGCCAACATCGGAAACAACTATGTGACCATAAAAAATCTTATGGTCTTCTCCACCCAACAAGTGAAATATTGGCCTATATATGTGAACAGATCGATCATATTAGTATTGTTACATAATCACCATGGAACTCTCTCCTGAAAATTGTGAAGGAATCCATCAAACTTGTTCCCAAGAATCGAAGAATCATGGCTTCAATCACCTCTCCTGCCATCACTTGTTACGTTGCTCTTTCTTTACATAGAGAAATCCTTAAGCAAGAAGATGGACGAGGCTATCACGGTGTCAATGACGTCCAACTTCGGCTTGACCCCAAGTCAAATATTTATATATCACTTTGCAATTTTAATACTAGTCTCAGTCGCCACCTTAACCGCCATCGGCAAAATATCTTCCTACGCTGTGCCGGCAGTGATATTAGTGTCGGCCTTGTCATAAACCGGAAGAAAGCAGCATCAATCGCAGATCTAATAGCAAGAATCAACAGGGAGCACGCTAGGCAAGCCAGTAATCCCGGCGCGCAGCGTGGGGAAAGTCTTTGGCTAATTTTGACACAATGTAATTACCGGTTCCACTACCATAGTTATTTCATTTACCAGCGCTATGCCTTGGTGCTTGGGTTCTTGGCTACTGTTGTTGCGATGCTGGAGGAGAAGTGTGACGAAGAAAGGTGAGATGCTCGTTGTAGGTCATCGACTACATGGTTTCATGCTCTCATCGTCTTTCCTATTTGGAATGTTTTTCTGGTTTACCGGATTTATGTAGATTGTAAAATTGGTAGAAATATTCACTCTTTCTTATTCAAAAGATGTACAAGACTAGAGACATTATATAGGCTAGATTATATCTATACATGGTAAACCTAATACACATTTAATTGCATTCTATCTATGGTATGATTTGATTCCATATCAATCACACATATTACATTCCTGATTTTGTGTGATCTTCGTGATCTCTTCTCAACACTCCCCCTCAAGTTTAGTAACGGGGATTTCCGATACTCAACTTGCCTAGTACTTCTTGAAACGACTTCGAGTTCACTGTCTTCGTCAGAATGTCAGCCAATTGATCTTCGGACTTGACGTATGGCATCTCGACTATTCTTGCTTCGATGTTCTCCTTTATGAAGTGTCTATCTACTTCAACATGTTTAGTTCGATCATGCTGCACCGGATTCTCCGAGATGCTAATCGCCGCCTTGTTGTCACAAAAGAGTCTACACGGTTGGACTGGACACATGTCCAATTCGTTCATGAGTTTCCTTAGCCACAATACCTCTGTCAACCCACTTCTAATTCCTCGGAACTCTGCCTCTGCACTGGAGAGTGCCACCACTTTCTGCTTCTTGCTTCTCCACGTAACCAGGTTACCTCCAACAAAGGTAAAATATCCCGCGGTTGACTTTCTGTCGTTCGGATTCCCAGCCCAATCTGCATCAGTGAATCCATGTATCTCCATGTGCCCGTGTTTCTCAAATATGAGCCCGTGTTCAGCCGTCCCCTTTAAGTATCGAATAATTCTCAAAACTGCCTCCCAGTGTTCTTCTTGAGGAGCATGCATAAACTGACTCACAACTCCTACAGCATAGGCGATGTCCGGCCTTGTGTGGGAAAGGTAGATTAGCTTCCCAACTAGTCTCTGATATCTCCCTCTATCTGTTGGTTTGGCTCCTTCCTTCATTTGTAGTCCATGATTGTGGATCATCGGAGTGTCTGCTGGCTTGCAATCTAGCATCCCAATCTCGGTTAGCAAGTCCAATACATATTTTCTCTGATTTATAAATATCTCTTTCTTCGACCGTAGGACCTCTATTCCCAAGAAATACTTCAAAAGGCCCAAGTCTTTCATCTCAAATTCTCGAAACAAATTCTTCTTTAGCTCGGCTATCTCCTCTGTATCGTCTCATGTAATGATCATATCATCGACATATATAATGAGGCATGTGATCTTACCATCTTTCTTCTTTAGGAACAGAGTGTGGTCGGAGATGCTTTGTTTGTACCCATACTTCTTATCACTTCGGTGAATCTTCCGAACCATGCACGTGGAGACTGCTTCAGCCCATACAAAGTCTTCTTTAGGTGGCAGACCTCTCCATCTCGGAATTCCTCCGTGAACCCAGGTGGAGGTTCCATATATACTGGCCTTGGTAATTCTCCATGAAGGAAGGCATTGGTCACATCAAACTGATGAAGTGGCCAATCCTTATTTGCGGCAATCGAGAACAGAACTCTTACGTTGTTGATCTTTGCCACTGGGGAGAAGGTTTCATCATAGTCTATGCCGTACGTCTGGGTGTACCCCTTTGCCACAAGTCGGGCTTTGTATCTTTCTATCGTGCCATCTGGCCTTCTTTTAATAGTAAACACCCATCTGCACCCAACAGTCCTGCCTCCTTCGGGTAGCTTCCCTTTCACCCACGTATTATTCTTCATCAACACCTTCATTTCAGTAAACAATGCTTCTCTCCAGTGTTTAATTTTCATAGCTTCCTCGGCTGACTGTGGGATCTCTTCCTCTTCATACAATGCAGCCTCAAATGCTCGGGCCATTTTAGTTAGATTTCCTTTCACAAAATTTGCCACTCCATAGCGACTCTTCTTGCCAATCTTTTCTGGGGAATATTGTTTTGGTGGTACTCCCCTTGTACTTCGGTAGGGAAGTGTATACCGTCCTGTGTCTCCATCAATAACATTGTCCTCATCTCGAGGTTCAGTGTTAGGTGAGTCAGTGGAAATTGATATAGAACTGGGATCGGGCTCAGGATTTACCTCGGATATCGTCGGAGGAGAATTCTGAGGTGGATGAGTGGACTCTTGTGGTGAGACCTGCTCGGCGGTAGTGACAGCGGGTTCTGGTGGATCCTCAATCGAAGAGGTTGGAACTGGCACAACCCAACTTAGATAGTCTACTGTACTACCAGGATCACTCTCCCCCTGACTATTAAGGTGGGTTTGGTGGTAAAAGAATTCGGTTTCCAAAAAATTGCAATTCATGGTGGTAGTGATCTTTTTGGTAAGAGGATCATAACAACGATAACCCTTTTGGTTCAGCCTGTACCCCACGAAGACACATTTGGTAGCACAAGGTGATAGTTTAGACCTTTCGTGTTTTGGGATATGGACGTAAACAGTACATCCAAAGACTTTGGGTGAGAGATTTAGGTAGGCTGGAATTTTGGCTAACTTGGATAGGGTATAAGTGGAGTTTTCATGCGAAGGATTCTAGTAGGTAAGCGGTTTATAAGGTAGATAGAGGTAGCAACTGCTTCGGGCCATAAGTGTTTTGGGACTTTAGATTCGATCATTAGTGCTCGAGTCATTTCAAGTATGGTTTGGTTTTTTCTTTCGGCAACCCCGTTCTGTTCAGGTGTATAGGCACAAGAAGTTTGGTGGATTATTCCCTTGTCTTTGCAGAATTGGGTCATGGCACTGTTAATAAATTCCCTCCCATTGTCGGACCTAAGGGTTTGAATGGTAGTATGAAACTGTGTTTGGACAAGTTTGAGAAAAGAGACAAATCTATCGAATACTTCAGACTTATGTTTTAAAAAGTAAATCCATGTCATCCTAGTGCAATCATCAACAAATATCACAAAATATCTAAACCCATTCCCACCAATAATCGGGGCAGGCCCCCACACATCAGAATGTACTAAAGAAAACATGGAATTCATTCTAGTATTTGTAGGTTTAAATGACTGTCTGTGGCTCTTGGCCAAAACACAAGTTTCACAAGCAAAGTCAGAAGAAATAGACATGTTTGGGTAAAGAAGTTTAAAATAACCAGGGGAGGGGTGTCCTAGTCTTCGGTGCCAGAGCCAAGTCTCTTGTTTCGTGGATCCGTGAGCCAGCATCGCACTACCAGTTTGAGCTATCTCGTCCACGTAGTAGAGTCCATGCTTCTCAGTGCCACGCCCAAGAATCCTCTTCGTCTGAATATCCTGCAAGATACAGAAATCTGGATGCATCAGAAGAGTACAATTCAATTCCTTGGTCACATGACTAATAGACATCAGTCGTTGAGATAATGTTGGGACATATAGGCAGTTCCTAAGACGAAGTGTAGGAGATATCTCAATAGTCCCAGAGCCCTCAACAGTAATTAAGTCACCACTAGCAGTCCGAATAAATGTCTTAGTAAATTCATCATTAAATTTAATAAAATCACTCTTTTTCGGAGTCATAGTATCAGTCGCCCCACAGTCAAAAATCCACCCCCTCGTATAAATATCAGTCATATTTTCAACATGGAATGCAGCGGAAATCTTTTGTAAGGGTGCAAAGGGGTTTTCTGACACATAATTACATGTATTGGGGTTCATTCGGATTTTCTGCCAAGGTTTGGGGTCATTTTTATATTTCAGCAAATCAGGGGGACGACTTTGCAAAAAATGGGGTCCCTTTTCTAATATTTCAAACTTGTGTGGTGTAAAGTGTAAAGAGTGAGACTTATTAGGGTTTGGGCTTCGACCAAACCCTTTACCTCCTTGTTGATGCGCCGTCGTCCATTTTCCGCCATTTCCGAATTCCGTTCGCTCGGCGAGGTTGCCGGCGCCTCGTACGCCGCCGCCACCGGAGTGTCCTTCCTGACGGACTCCTGAGCCTCCACCACCTGCTGGTTCCCTCTGATTTTCGATATCGCCGGGTCGTGACTGACCCTCGCCGTCGCTCATTCCCGCGGCGAATTTCGCCTGAGCTGGTGCACCCCTTGCCTTCTGTCGCTCCTCCCACCACTCCGGATATCCCAATCGTTTTAAGCAGGTTTTCCATGTGTGTTTTTGTCTTCCACAATGAGAACACCATAATTTCGAAGTGTCGGGGCGGTGGTTTCCAGGTCGGCCGGTGGCTGTGGTGGCTGCGGGGCGTTGCGGTGGTCCGTTCCGGTGCGGTGGGCGGTTGCTCTGTGCAGCTAGTCCGTGTCCGATTCCCCCAGATGATGAATCGGCTTTATCGCCGTCGGCATCTACGGTGGGTGCGGCGGATGTTGGTGGCATGATTCGACGTCGAGCCGCCTCCGTCTTCACCCACCCGTAGGCAGCCTCCACTGATGGGTAAGGATCTTCCTTCAAGATTTCTCGTCTAATTGAATCATATTCCTAATTCAACCCTGTTAAGAACTTCACCAAGCGTTTCTCGTTCGAATGTACTCTGTATTGGTCGATGCCTTTGTCATAGCAGGTCTCGGGTTGTCTCTGGCATCGATCTATGTTGATCCACAGCCCGTGGATCCTCCGGTAATATGTCTCTAAATCCAGATTTCCCTGTCTGATTGCAAATACTTTTTCCTCTAGATCGTAAATCAAATACTTATCTGCCTTGTTTTCATATGTCACGGCGAGGCTATCCCACAACGCCTTTGATGTTTGGTGGTGTGCGAAGTCGGAGATAATGTCGTCCTCAATATTATCCACGATCCAGGAGAACACTATAAAGTCATTTTCCTCCCATTCCTCAAAGCCCTTGCTCCCGGGGCTCGGAGGTTCGTTTCTGATGTAGGCATAGGCCCCACGGCCTCCTATCTTCACTTTGATCAATCTCGACCATAAAGGGTAGTTTCTGCCGTTCAGCTTGAACGCCACTGTGATACTCTTAATGTTTCTCAGACTCGTTGTCTGATTTGGATTGTGTTTGGTTTCTTCTTCTGAATCTGACATGGTTCTGGTTGTAGGGTTCGGTTTCTGGACTTGGTTTTTGGCTGAAAACGGTCGAGAATTGGTATTTTTGGGCTATGATGAAGCTTTTCTGAGCCTAGGTTCGTTTTCCTGCTCTGGTGCCATGTAAAATTGGTAGAAATATTCACTCTTTCTTATTCAAAAGATGTACAAGACTAGAGACATTATATAGACTAGATTATATCTATACATGGTAAATCTAATACACATTTAATTGCATTCTATCTATGGTATGATTTGATTCCATATCAATCACACATATTACATTCCTGATTTTGTGTGATCTCCGTGATCTCTTCTCAACATAGATGATAATTGGTATCTCAATATGGTTACGCATGGGCTGCTTCTCGGAAATATCTTCTTTGGCGTGACGTACACGGTGCTGTATTTCCGGTGTATGAAGCACCATGGTCGTCTACAGATTGATGATTTACTAGATAAGGAATAAGGACGTTTTCCATTAAATTCTCATGTTTTTTTTCTTTTGTATAAATTGTTCTTGAAAATCTTTGACATATACCTAATATGTTATACTGCTATCTTAAGATCTAGTAGTATTAACTAGCGTGTTTGAAGACTTGTGATTTTTTATGATCCATGAGAAAATATCCTGATGAGTAAACTTTAAAAGGTACGAGTCAAGAGGAATATGAATCTCTATTATAATTCATATATAAGCTGCACATGCCAGAATGTGCTTCAATAATTTGGAAGGTCAATTAATACTTAGTTTATAAACAAGCTAGGTGTGGGTGATTTTATGCATCCAGTATCAAAATTAACAAAAAATACTATTAACATGAAACTTACCAAATAACATGTTGAGTATAGGTTTTACTTTTTGGTATATTTTATGATGAGTAACGAATAATACTTCATCCGTACATAAAAAATAGTCTCATTTTGTCATGTTGGTATGTCCATGGAAAATAGTCACATTTACATGCTTTTTTCTCTCATACTTTAACCACTTTTTCTCTTCTCTCTCATACTTTACCCACTTTTTCTCCTCTTCTCTTTCTTACTTTACCAATTTCTCATTAAAACTAGTGTTGTTCATCCATGAGCCTATTTTTCGTGGACAGATAGTACTATTGATTAATGCATTTGAAGAGTTTATACCTCACATTGCATTGAGAGTAAAAAAAGGACTCTCCTATTGTTTCATATTCAGAAACTATAGGTTAGATATTACATATATAATAAACACACAAAATTATTATCAAAGAAATATACCCTTCTCAACATTATTCTCTCTCGTACTTTACCATTTCACCACTTTAACTATTTATTACTCCCTCCGTCCCCAGAGAATATGAACTTTGGGTTCGGCACGGGTTTTACTGCATTATTAGTAAAGTAAGAGACAGATAGATAGAGAAAGTTTTTTAAGTATTATTAGTGGAGAATGGGTTCCACCTCATTAGAGAGAAGAGAGTTTCTAAAATTGAAATGTTCATACTCTTTGGGGATGGACGAAAAAGGAAATAGTGCATACTCTTTAGGGACGGAGGCAGTATTATTTTTATAAAACGAGTGCGCAAAAGTGATCGGGACTCTTAATGTGGGACGGAGGGAGTATTATTTTAACTCTTTTCAAGATTTGTTAGGAAAACAATTACAAAAACAGGGCAACAATTTCAAGTATGTATTTGACCAATTAAACAATTTGATTTTAGATGTAATTTTGCAGAGAGATACATAATATATCCATGAACATATGGTAAAGATTTTAGCCCAATCCTCCAACAACAACAACAACTATATCCGATATTACAATGAATATAGGTAATAATCATAAAACATAGAAGAAGAAGAAGAAGAAAACGTTCAGTCTAGAATTTAAGAACAAGAACTAATGGACCTTGATATCAAATGATGTGTACATTTGTTTAAGGACAAAATGATAATACACTCAAGACTTGTGACTAAACTTGAGGACATAATATTTCAACTCATAACTAGTTGAAAACAACAAGCAAACCCAAGATCTTGTTTGGGGCCTTGGAACTTGTTCAAGAAAATTAAGGCAACCATCGACTACTTTCACTAAAGAAACTCAGCTCCACCAACTAGAAAAACCAAGCTAGAAAGTATACATTTACCTAAGCAATGGATTATTAAAGTATCCAAAATAAATTAGAATTGATACTCTTCTTTAAATATAAAGTTGAGAAAGAAACTATAATCATATTAGGGTTTATCATCGTTCTAAGTCTGATACAAACATGTCTGAAATGGCCTTTGTACCTAGGGCACGAGAGGAGGTGAAAAGTCTAAAAAACTAGAAAAATTCAGAGACTCTTCATATGCCACTCGGTCAAAAGGCCTTATCCCAAAATCTACTCGGGGAGTCATCTTCTTTGGAAGTTTTCCAAAGACGGCAACTCGGTCTAATGGCTTGAGCAGCGCAAGCTACTTAATCGAGTGATGCCCTTTGACCATATCTTAACATCAAGTTCATCCTCAATTCTTTATTCTTCAATTTGCATTAAGCGTCGGATGACGACGCTCAAGGCTTCATTTGCTTTACGAGTTAGATTGAGTTTGTGGTCGTCTTAGGTTTTTTTTACAAGTCTAATGTATGATGCATGTCACCTAAGGTCAAAGAGAGAAAATACACTCAAGGATTGTTCGAATACGTCAAAGGTCTGAAATGAAGCATTTGCATGGCTCTTTTATATTAAGGGAAGAAAAATATATGGTAAGTCTAAGCAATATATGGATGAAACTCCGCAACTAATAATCCACCCGGTCGAGTGGTAGTTTTACTCATCAACTACATGACTGGGTAAAACCTTACGTTCTTCCTCACCATGGCCACCCGTTGGCTTATCTTAGTGCACTAAATCACCAGACCGTGTCTTTTACACTGACTCTGTTGCGTTCTCACCCGGCCAGTTAATTTTAGCACTTGGCTCCCACCCCGCCAAGTCCAAGCCTCTGGACTTCTGAACTCTGGCACCTAGATGGGTGGCACAAGCCTCACATTGCCACTCGGCCGAGTGGCAGAGTTCTTCTACCTTTTTTCGAGCACAATTTTTATGGCTCGTCATTTGTCGATTCTTGATTCTCCCACTTGAATTATTTCTCAGGTTTTCAAAGGTGTCTTTTAATGATGCGAGTCAACATAAGCTTCATCAAAGATGCATATTACTAGGTATGCACACGGTTGAAAAACTGTCAGTTCCGATTCGGAATCGGTGGTTCACGGTTCAAAAAATTCATGAACCTGAACCTGCCCGCCAAATGTTTTGGCGGTTCCGGTTCAAAAAACTGCCGGTTCCGGTGACGGTTCAGAACCGCCGGATTTTAGCGAAAACCGGTAGTTCAGGGCCGGTTCGGCGGTTCTGTGCTGATAGAGCTCATTACAAGCATGATTTTACAGGGTTTATTACACTAACATGGCTGATAATGTGCGAAAAGAATGGTGAAATTGAGTGTGCATGGGCTATAAAGTGCAGAAGCGGCAAGTGCAAGATCAATTTGATCAACTCGGGAAAAGAGCGAAAAATTGACTAGAAATGAAGATAAGTTGATCAGTTGTGAAGTCTGCCTAGCTGACAAGTTGATCAAGTGGAGATCACCAGAATAAGTGATGAGTCAGAGAAGAGAGTAGAAAAGATGTCATCTCAAGGGCATAAATGTCAAGATAGAATGGGCTTGCCCTAGGGATTTGGGCCCAACATTGTCCTATAAATATGGAGAGAGTACACACAAAAAGGAGTTCGACACCATCATCACCCTTCAGTCACCTCATTTTCACTTTAGTTTTCTTAGCATGCAGTAGGAAGTTAGCTGCAGAAGGAGTCATCGTTTCCACCTCTGTTTTCATCTCTTATTCCTCGTAAAGGAAGAAGAGACCTGGATCTGCGTAGAAGCTTTCGTAGTTTGTGTTTTTGTTGCACCCCGAGGGGTTAAAACAATTTCTATTCTATTTTTTTAGTTCATCGTTTAAGCAGCTTAGTCGCATTTAAATGTTTATCTTCCAGTTGCTACTCTAGTTTCCTTTCAGTTGTTAATCGACCTCTACATCTTGTTTTGGAATTCTGTTTTCGTTGCTTTTTACCGAAGATCATTTATGAAATGGAGTTTTTAGTTCAAGTTGTTCTGGATCTGATGTTCTCCGTTTTGATTGCTTTCATTCGCTTTAGTTCAGCTTTGTTTATGCTTTCTCGTAGGTAGATTTATATTTCAGTTCGCTAACTTGCATGAGAATAGGTTAGGTAGCTTAGATCTACTTTTCTTTACGTCGATTTCATATGGATCTATGTTCGTTTTGTCTGATTTCATGTTTTACGCTTGTTGCTCTGTTTTAGATCTGCTTTTGTTGTTCTTATTTAGTTGCTTAGCGAAGAAGAAGATAAGATTTTGTTAGAATTGCAGTCTCTGTCACCTTTTAGATGTTTACAGCTTTTTAGTAGTGCGCTCGTCTTGTGTCAGTGGTCTCAAGTTACTTTTTACCTTTCCGTTCTTAGCTTAGTTGATCAAGTTTACATTTCTCTACTTATTATGTCTCTAGTCTAGCTTGGTCAGTTTAGTTTAGTTAGTTGATTAGTTCATTTCCCTTAGTTTAAAACTTAACCCACTTAAAAGCGTGGCGGCAACCAAACCTCCCAAATGTCTCAATCCCAATTCCACTCGCCTCCATCTCTGTGGGATTCGACTCTTACTTCCCTTACTAGTTTAATAGTATTGTGGGTTAAGGTCTTGAAAGCCCTTAGTCTCTCCGTTCACACACCCACGACCAGTAGTTGTTAGCTAGCTTGAACCGTCCGTTGTTTGACTTGATCAAGTTGTGCATGCTCTACATGTTTTAATTTGCATGTGAACCCTGAGCACTTCAGTTAAAAGAGAGAAATCAATCACTTAGCTTTCATGTGCGTAAATAAAATTCAAATAAGAACGATGAAAATTACAATTTTATTGATATAAATTTAAATGAGACTACAAGTTACAACAATTACAATTTACAAAAGACTTGAAGTCTTAAACAATAAATTAAATATACTTGTAAATTTCAAGAAGAAGACATATTGAAATTGAAGTATGAGAATGAAAGTAGAAAATAGTGATTGAGAAGATAAATCATTGTCAACAAGAGAATGGGGTGAGTAGAAATGATGGGGAATCGGGTATTTGTAGGAGAAAAATTGGGAAAAAACATATTAAATTTTTTTATTGAAATTTAATATTTCAGTTGGTTTAACGCTGTAACCGACGGTTTAAGGCTGAACCGGTGGTTCAGTCCACAGTTTTTGACCAAACCCACCGGTTTCTGACCACTTTTCTGCAACACTACACTTGAAAAGCCTAGGACCTAGCCGAAAAACCTACTTGAACCGTTGAACCGGCGAACCGTCGGTTTTGACCCACTAGTTCCGATTTCTCAAATTCTTCAACCTGAACCGAACCGCCGATTTGGTTCGGTTTGTGCATGCCTACATATAACTAATATATTCATGTCGAATTTTTATTATTGTTAAAAACTACTCCCTCCGTCCACAAAAAATAGTCTCATTTGTTGACATACGAGTTTTAATGTTAAATTAATAAGGTAATAGAGAGGAGAGAATAATATACTCTCTCCGTCACATTATAAGTGAAACGTATTCCTTTTTAGGCCGTCCCACTATAAGTGAAACATATCTTTTTATGGCAAAAGGCAACGGTCATCTATCTCTCTCTTATTTTATCCTCTCTACTTTATTTCACTCCTAAAAACCTGTGCCCATAAAATTTCTCACATGTAATAGGACGGAGGAGTATAAAATAGGACGGACAAGAGAAAAGTAAGAGAGAGGAGAAAAAGTAAGAAGGAGGATGAATTTTTTAAATAATACTCCCCTCGTTCCACTTGAGGGATCCACATTAGGGTTGGAACGGTACGGTATACCGCGCCGAAATGGCCATACCGCATACCGTACCGAAAAATGCGGTATGGCCAAAATGCATACCTTTACCGTACCGTTTTTTTCGGTATACCGCATACCGGTATACCGAAAAGTCGGTATACCAAAATTCCGATACCGATACCTTACCGACATTTCGGTATACCGTACCGTGATTTCGGTATACCGCAATATGTGGTATACCGAATACCGAATTCCTCCCCAATTATGTATTATGTTTAGTAAAATTATATAATAATATATTTTATAAAGATAATGACAATCATTTCTGAATTCGGGCTTTACATATTTACAATAGAATATATTGAAGGCGAATATTCAAATTTTTATTTATGAAAAAAAACATTTAATCCCTATATTTTAAACATATATTTTTTCTTATAGAATGGAGTTCTATATTTTAGCTCAGTAGCTAGTGTTGAATGGTTAGATTTGTGTTCTTATTGTGGAATGATTTAATACATGAGATGAGAGTGATATTGACATTGATTAATTTCGTTCTTAAACACTATGGATAATCTGATTAAATGATACTTTTGTTTCATAATGATAGATTTAGATTTTTGGATGATAAAATGATACTTTTGCATCATAAAATAATAGTTTGAGGGGATAAAATGATAGTTTCAAATGATAAAATGATACTTTTGTTCCATAATGATAGTTTTAGAATTTTGGATGATAAAATGATACTTTAGCATCATAAAATGATAGTTTGAGGGGACAAAATGATAGTTTCAAATGATAAAATGATATTTTGCATGATAAATTGGTTGTTTGAGTAATTTGGTTGGATAAAATGATACTTTTACATCATAAAATGATAGTTTGAGGGGACAAAATGATAGTTTCAAATGATAAAATGATACTTTTGCATGATAAATTGATTGTTTGAGTTCTTTGGTTGGATAAAATGGTACTTTTGAATCATAAAATGATAGTTTGAGGGGACAAAATGATAGTTTCAAATAATAAAATGATATTTTTGTTTCATAATGATAGTTTTAGTTCTTCGGATGATAATATGATACTTTTGCATCATAAAATGATAGTTTGAAGGGATAAAATGTTAGTTTCAAATGATAAAATGATACTTTTGTTTCATAATGATAGTTTTAGATTTTTGGATGATAAAATGATACTTTTGCATCATAAAATGATAGTTTGAGTGGACAAAATGATAGTTTCAAATGATAAAATGATATTTTTGTTTCATAATGATAGTTTTAGTTCTTTGGATGATAATATGATACTTTTGCATCATAAAATGATAGTTTGAGGGGATAAAATGATAGTTTCAAATGATAAAATGATACTTTTGTTTCATAATGATAGTTTTAGATTTTCGGATGATAAAATGATACTTTTGCATCATAAAATGAAAGTTTGAGGGGATAAAAAGATAGTTTCAAATGATAAAATGATACTTTTGTTTCATAATGATAGTTTTAGATTTTTGGATGATAAAATGATACTTTTGCATCATAAAATGAAAGTTTGAGGGGACAAAATGATAGTTTAAAATGATAAAATGATAATTTTGCATGATGAATTGATTGTTTGAGTTCTTTGGTTGGATAAAATGATACTTTTGCATCATAAAATGATAGTTTGACTATGCAAGTTTTAATGTAAATTATCATTTTAATGTAAACAATAGTTGGAACGTCCAAATGAAATAATACTCCATATTTATTCTTTTTAATAAAAATGAAATTTTAATTTTCAAGTACTTTATTTATTTTTCTTTATTCTACCTCATTAGTTCCTTAAAAATAAAGATTTTATGGACTATGCGAGTTTTAATGTAAATTTAGTTAAGTATGAAAAAAAGAATAATAGTTTTAGATTTTTGGATGATAAAATGATACTTTTACATCATAAAATGATAGTTTGAGGGGACAAAATGATAGTTTTAAATGATAAAATGATATTTTTGTTTCATAATGATAGTTTTAGAATTTTGGATGATAAAATAATACTTTTGCATCATAAAATGATAGTTTGAGGGGACAAAATGATAGTTTCAAATGATAAAATGATAGTTTTGCATGATAAATTGATTGTTTGAGTTCTTTGGTTGGATAAAATGGTACTTTTGCATCATAAAATGATAGTTTGAGGGGACAAAATGATAGTTTCAAATAATAAAATGATATTTTTGTTTCATAATGATAGTTTTAGTTCTTTGGATGATAATATGATACTTTTGCATCATAAAATGATAGTTTGAGGGGATAAAATGTTAGTTTCAAATGATAAAATGATACTTTAGTTTCATAATGATAGTTTTAGATTTTTGGATGATAAAATGATACTTTTGCATCATAAAATGATAGTTTGAGTGGACAAAATGATAGTTTCAAATGATAAAATGATATTTTTGTTTCATAATGATAGTTTTAGTTCTTTGGATGATAATATGATACTTTTGCATCATAAAATGATAGTTTGAGGGGATAAAATGATAGTTTCAAATGATAAAATGATACTTTTGTTTCATAATGATAGTTTTAGATTTTCGGATGATAAAATGATACTTTTGCATCATAAAATGAAAGTTTGAGGGGATAAAAAGATAGTTTCAAATGATAAAATGATACTTTTGTTTCATAATGATAGTTTTAGATTTTTGGATGATAAAATGATACTTTTGCATCATAAAATGAAAGTTTGAGGGGACAAAATGATAGTTTAAAATGATAAAATGATAATTTTGCATGATGAATTGATTGTTTGAGTTCTTTGGTTGGATAAAATGATACTTTTGCATCATAAATAATAGTTTGACTATGCAAGTTTTAATGTAAATTATCATTTTAATGTAAACAATAGTTGGAACGTCCAAATGAAATAATACTCCATATTTATTCTTTTTAATAAAAATGAAATTTTAATTTTCAAGTACTTTATTTATTTTTCTTTATTCTACCTCATTAGTTCCTTAAAAATAAAGATTTTATGGACTATGCGAGTTTTAATGTAAATTTAGTTAAGTATGAAAAAAAGAATAATAGTTTTAGATTTTTGGATGATAAAATGATACTTTTACATCATAAAATGATAGTTTGAGGGGACAAAATGATAGTTTTAAATGATAAAATGATATTTTTGTTTCATAATGATAGTTTTAGAATTTTGGATGATAAAATAATACTTTTGCATCATAAAATGATAGTTTGAGGGGACAAAATGATAGTTTCAAATGATAAAATGATAGTTTTGCATGATAAATTGATTGTTTGAGTTCTTTGGTTGGATAAAATGGTACTTTTGCATCATAAAATGATAGTTTGAGGGGACAAAATGATAGTTTCAAATAATAAAATGATATTTTTGTTTCATAATGATAGTTTTAGTTCTTTGGATGATAATATGATACTTTTGCATCATAAAATGATAGTTTGAGGGGATAAAATGTTAGTTTCAAATGATAAAATGATACTTTAGTTTCATAATGATAGTTTTAGATTTTTGGATGATAAAATGATACTTTTGCATCATAAAATGATAGTTTGAGTGGACAAAATGATAGTTTCAAATGATAAAATGATATTTTTGTTTCATAATGATAGTTTTAGTTCTTTGGATGATAATATGATACTTTTGCATCATAAAATGATAGTTTGAGGGGATAAAATGATAGTTTCAAATGATAAAATGATACTTTTGTTTCATAATGATAGTTTTAGATTTTTGGATGATAAAATGATACTTTTGCATCATAAAATGATAGTTTGAGGGGATAAAATGATAGTTTCAAATGATAAAATGATACTTTTGTTTCATAATGATAGTTTTAGATTTTTGGATGATAAAATGATACTTTTGCATCATAAAATGATAGTTTGGGGGGACAAAATTATAGTTTCAAATGATAAAATGATACTTTAGTTTCATAATGATAGTTTTAGAATTTTGGATGATAAAATAATACTTTTGCATCATAAAATGATAGTTTGAGGGGACAAAATGATAGTTTCAAATGATAAAATGATACTTTTGCATGATAAATTGATTGTTTGAGTTCTTTGGTTGGATAAAATGGTACTTTTGCATCATAAAATGATAGTTTGAGGGGACAAAATGATAGTTTCAAATGATAAAATGATATTTTGGTTTCATAATGATAGTTTTAGTTCTTTGGATGATAATATGATACTTTTGCATCATAAAATGATAGTTTGATGGGATAAAATGATAGTTTCAAATGATAAAATGATACTTTTGTTTCATAATGATAGTTTTGGATTTTTGGATGATAAAATGATTCTTTTGCATCATAAAATGATAGTTTGAGGGGATAAAATGATAGTTTCAAATGATAAAATGATACTTTTGTTTCATAATGATAGTGTTAGATTTTTGGATGATAAAATGATACTTTTGCATCATAAAATGATAGTTTGAGGGGACAAAATGATAGTTTAAAATGATAAAATGATACTTTTGCACGATAAATTGATTGTTTGAGTTCTTTGGTAGGATAAAATGATACTTTTGCATACTAAAATGATAGTTTGACTTGCAAGTTTTAATGTAAATTATCATTTTAATGTAAACAATAGTTGGAACGTCCAAATGAAATGATACTCCATATTTATTCTTTTTAATAAAAATGAAATTTTAATTTTCAAGTACTTTATTTATTTTTCTTTATTCTACCTCATTAGTTCCTTAAAAATAAAGATTTTATGGACTATGCGAGTTTTAATGTAAATTTAGTTAAGTATGAAAAAAACAATAATAGTTTTAGATTTTTGGATGATAAAATGACACTTTTATATCATAAAATGATAGTTTGAGGGGACAAAATGATAGTTTCAAATGATAAAATGATACTTTTGTTTCATAATGATAGTTTTAGAATTTTGGATGATAAAATAATACTTTTGCATCATAAAATAATAGTTTGAGGGGACAAAATGATAGTTTCAAATGATAAAATGATACTTTTGCATGATAAATTGATTGTTTGAGTTCTTTGGTTGGATAAAATGGTACTTTTGCATCATAAAATGATAGTTTGAGGGGACAAAATGATAGTTTCAAATGATAAAATGATATTTTTGTTTCATAATGATAGTTTTAGTTCTTTGGATGATAATATGATACTTTTGCATCATAAAATGATAGTTTGAGGGGATAAAATGATAGTTTCAAATGATAAAATGATACTTTAGTTTCATAATGATAGTTTTAGATTTTTGGATGATAAAATGACATTTTTGCATCATAAAATGATAGTTTGAGGGGATAAAATGATAGTTCAAATGATAAAATGATACTTTTGTTTCATAATGATAGTTTTAGATTTTTGGATTATAAAATGATACTTTTGCATCATAAAATGATAGTTTGACTATGCGAGTTTTAATGTAAATTATCATTTTAATGTAAAAAACAGTTGGAACGTCCAAATGAAATAATACTCCATATTTATTCTTTTTAATAAAAATGAAATTTTAATTTTCAAGTACTTTATTTATTTTTCTTTATTCTACCTCATTAGTTCCTTAAAAGTAAAGATTTTATGGACTATGCGAGTTTTAATGTAAATTTAGTTAAGTATGAAAAAAAGAATAATAAATGAAGAAGTGTTTATGAATAGTGAGACTCAACTTAAACTTATAAGTAGTGTAATGTGTGGTGATTTTTTTTAAATTGATCAGTTTTGTGAGACAGTCTAAAATAATAAAATGAAACTATTTTTGAAAGATGGATGGAGTACATTATACCTCATCTCATATTTTATTAAAATATAAGGCCATAAACTATTATTTTTCATTGAATTGGATGGAGTATATTATATCTCTTACTTTATCAATTCTTTTATTTTATTTTATTAATTGAGAATTAAAACTTGTGTCATTTCAAATGTTTCTATTTTTTTATAAAAAGAGGTAGTATCAAAATAAAATGCACCACATCATGTGAACGTACGAAATACAGTAATATAGTGACGTGTTAAACGTCTAAATACGCCGTATTAGTGGTTAGTAGGTCAACAACTACACAAACTAATTAATGAAAAATAGCTTATGGCCTTAATTTTGAATTGAATTACATATATGATCTTCAATTCTTCATAATACTGCCGAATGTTAAATTAATTTTGCAAATATTGTAAACTTATTCAAAATTTCATCAATAAAATAATTAGTACTATTCGATAATCTATAAGCGCGTGTATGACTAAAGAATGAGTAATCACCCACGTCAGCAGATTAACTCTTAATCCTAATTTCTCGATTAAAGAAAAATCCAAATAAAAATTAAAAACCCAGGTATATATCTGCGGTAAATGCGGTATTTCAGTATTTCGGTATATTTTCCCAGCCCTAATCCACATGCTTGAGTGACACGGGATTTTAAGAGGATCTATTAGATGGAGTAAGTATAGAAAAAAAAGTAGTTGAACATTTTAATGAAGAGAGAAATGTTTATTTTCAAATATAGCTAGTGGACATCTTGAGTTAACAAACTAAAAAGGAAAAGGTGAACATCTTGAATGAAACAGAAAGAGTATTATTTTCTATGGACCCTCAAAAATAATAAAATGAAACTATTTTTCGTGTGAACGAGGAGTATGATATTAATATATTTGTTGAATAATTATATGATCATAAAAATCAACCATATTAATCGAGGAGTATGATATTAATATATTTGTTGAATAATTGTATGATAAGAAAAATCAACCGTATTAATTGTTACTCCGTCAACACGCCCTATTAGACAATTCAAATTTCAGAGTTTGTCTAATTGTTACCAAGTCAACACGCCCTATTACCTGATCATGTTCGTATGAAGCATATATATACATATACATGTATTTTAGTGGCAAAATACAGTTTTCAGAATCTGGTAAACCATGGAAATGGAATCCTCTCAAATTTTGGGCTTCTTCAAAATCATAACCCACTCCATCAAAATTGGTGTCAGAAATGCAATGCTGATAGCATCACTCACCACACTCTCTATTCTGCTCACATCGATCATATTCTTGCTATACAGTTTATCCAGCCAAACCGCCTCCAATTACCTGACAAATATCATCAACACCAACTCCACCTCCTCCATCTTCATCCTACAAATCATAATCCATACCGCGCTTAGTGTCGCAATCACATTCACTTTCATGTTCTCTTTAATCGCACTAGCCTACACTCTCGGCTTCGCAACGGTGACAGCAACGGCAGCGTCCTACACCGACGGCCGCGAGTTATCATTTTCAGATCTATTTTCCAGCGTCAAAACAAAGTGGAGAAGTCCGTTCCGGTTCGGGTTCAGGAAAAGCAACAAACCGGTAAATCCGATTCATTATTTAATGTTGGCCGCGGTGGGAGTGGGAATCCCCGTTGTGATTTTCAATCCGAATCCCGTGACGATTACCATTGTGAGCGGTGTCGGGGGCCTGGTTTTGGTTGTGTATCTCTATGCCTCGGTGGATTCGGGGGTTGCCTTGGTTGTTCGGGTTTTGGAAGACGGGTGCGAGGTGGAGGAAGCGGTGGAGATAGCCCAGAGACTTGTGAAGGGGCAGAGACTACAAGGTTTCATGGTGAATTTGTTTTTTAGCATTTTGGGTTTGATTGGTCTGCTAAGTTTGTGGATGATTTTAGGAGATCTAGGGAGCCTGAGCACCAATTTGACGGTGTATTCGCTGTTTTTGATTGACTGTGTTTCGGTGACGACGATCTTTGTGAATGTGGCGTATACGGTATACTATTTTCGGTGCAAAGAGTATCACGGAATAAAGATACCACAATTTGGGAACTTCACTACTTACACTGCTATTCCTTAGTTAACTAGGACAATTTGGATGCTATTACTATTACATTACATACACTCTGTTTTTATCTTTTTGTTTAATGTGGGTGAACAATCTACAACTTGTATGCTTCTTGTTTAGTGGGCATTCATCATGGATACCTTGTCTACCATAAATACTGTACAATATTATACTCATCAATGCAGTAATTTTAAGATCTATTTTACACAATTTTATAATTTAGTTGATTCATCCATGCTGTTCAATACGGACAATAAAATTTGAGGACATGTAATTAATGCATTCAGAGTCATATTGGTTGGACATGTCAATTCAGTGTATAAAAGAAACCAACAATCTTGAGTGTATAACTTTATCTACCGACAATTTTGACTGTGTCAAAGAGGCATGTATAGCTTTTATCTACCGACAATTTTGACTGTGTCAAAGAGGCATGTATAGCTTTATCTACCGACAATTTTGACTGTGTCAAAGAGGCATGTATAGCTTTATCTACCGACAATTTTGACTTTGTCAAAGAGGCATGTATAGCTTTATCTACCGACAATTTTGACTGTGTCAAAGAGGCATGTATAGCTTTGTCTACCGACAATTTTGACTTTGTCAAAGAGGCATGTATAGCTTTATCTACCGACAATTTTGACTGTGTCAAAGAGGCATGTATAGCTTTATCTACCGACAATTTTGACTTTGTCAAAGAGGCATGTATAGCTTTATCTACCGACAATTTTGACTGTGTCAAAGAGGCATGTATAGTTTTATCTACCGACAATTTTGACTTTGTCAAAGAGGCATGTATAGCTCTAACAATTTTACAATTTATTACTTTTAAATTTCTTATTTTATTTTTATTATTTTTCGCAAATAAAGTTAACCCTCCCTTAACTCAAATTTATACTCCCCCAGTTTCATAAAGATAAAGACCATCTCCAACCCATACACCAACTCTCATTTTTTATATAAAAAACTTCTCTTAACTATACATCATACCCAAACTCATTTTTGCGTTTTTTCATTAGATAGCACCAAATTTATGGTAAACACCAAAAATAGATAGCTACCGCATAAAGTTTGAAATATTGTATTTCAGTCATTATTTAATTATGTAAATATTGCAAGACGTCTTACTCTAATCTTTTTGTGTTCCATCTAAATGTTGCAGAAGACTTAATAAAGAAAAACTTAAGAGCAACTGCAGCAGTGTTCTTGCCAAGAGCACCCGCCGTGCTGTCGGCGCTGCGAGAATCGTGCTTGTCGCTGGGCTCTTGTCGACGGCACAGTCGTGCTCGATAGCAAGAGGACTGTCGTGCCTAAGAGCAAACTGCCATTGGATTTTTTTTTTAAATAAAAAATATCCCAAGAATTAAAAAAATTTTGATTCCCAAGAATATAGCCGTTTTATTATCGTTTTTTCAAATTTTCAAACCACACTTAACGAGTGCACGATTCATTGTAATAAATATCCTAGCACCGGTAGACAATGATCACCACTACCCAAGATATCATGATTCTGGGTTACGAAAAACTCGCACTTATTGATACGTCAAAGTAGTGTATAACCAATATCGTATTCTCAATGTGAAACACACTGAATCACGGAGACTTTGTCTTTAAGTAAATAGGAAGAAAGACTTATCTCATTGTTAGATCCGTCGAGTATTATACCACACTACCCACAACGCGTCCTGCGGGTGGCTCGTATCTCGTCCCGCAAAGACGAGGCGGCGGCGAGACGCGTTGCAGCGTCCCGTCTCGTCCTGGTCTCTCCGAGACGCCCGCCCCACCTGTTAGGGTTTGTATACTAGAAATCACATTTTCGAGTGATTGAATACTGTAAAACTCTAATTATTATTTTCCAATGAATAGAACAGATTTTTTTTGTCATGAAGTTGTTATGATTTACATTTAATAGATGTTTATTGCATATTTAAATGTATTAGCGAACATAACAAAGTCTAAGTCTTTGTTTAGTAGACCGGTTGTGGGCTGCGCTCAATTTAAGGTACGCGGTCAGTCCTGAACAAAGAAAAATAATAATTTCACAACCTAGATAGGCCTAGACTACCTATCGTGAAAGGTTGCAATGTCAGTCCGATTATTTCTAAGCCTTATTGAAATAAGATAATGTTGGTGTGATATAGCACTGAATGGATCTAACAGCAAGACGAGTCTTTATGCTATCTACTGAAAGACGAGGTCTTGATAATTAATTTCTTAATCAATGTATGTTAGCATTGAGCATACGATATTGAGTATCTACTACTTTGACTTACCAAAGGTGCGGGTTTTTCGTCACCCAACGATCCAGATATATCAGGTAGTGGTGATCATTATCTGGCGGTGCTAGGATTGCTATTATGTTGAATCGTGCGCGAGGAGAGTCTCGTTTGATAACATCAACAAGAGGAGCTCGAAACAAGGTTTTATTATTCAGAACCTAGCTAGTTGGAGTTTGATTACTCTATAAATAATAAATAAGAGTTTCTTGCTAAGTCAACTCTTGGAGATTAAAATATGTTAATTAATTAAGTCCATAGCAGACATTGATTAATTAATGGATGTTTTTATCTTAAGCACGGGAAATGAATTACACACACAAAAGGAAACCCGGAATACTTGTAATTTCGGATTTGGAAAGGCGGTGCAATATTACTTCTGTAGTGACTGCTTGTAATATTCTAATATAACCTAGTATTAAATTGTGGGTTCAATTTAATTAGGAAAAAGCTAATTGGGTGAGGCCATGTCCAAATTCTTCCTTAGATCCCTGACTGGGCCCAATATGTGACTTTATATAAATAGGAGAATAAAGGAGACAGAAAATACACTTTTCCATATCATAATTTTCGTCCCCCTCATAATTGAGAAAGGATCGAAAATTGATCTCCTTCCGTGAGCAGATTTATGTCTTCGTTATTTAAGTCCTAGTACACTGGTGAGATTTGGCCACACAAATATCAGTCTACAGTCCGGGACACCAGTCAGAAGATCCGAGGTCGAGTTCACAAGATCTTCACGTGGAGAAGACGCAAGCCATCTTCGATTCTTAAGTGAATCAACAAAGGTAAATTGCCTAACTCCGTAGTAAGCATGTTTTAGGAATTGTTTGTGTTAAAGCATGTTTAAAATTCAAGTTATGAGCATGATACATGTGATAATTATGCGAATAGAATTTCTCTAAATAATCTGCTAAATAGATCAGTATTATGTGATCCGTTAGAAACGCACGCTTCCGCTGCCAACCCCTTCACCATCGAGACGGATCGCGGGTTGTCTCGCCACGCGCTCGTGCGATGTGGTGCGCTCCGGCGCCATGCGTGACGCCCACTCGCCGGCCCGCGAGTGGGTTACGTCACGCTGACGCAATAAATTATTTTTTTTTAAATTTGAATTTAATAAAAAAAATAAAAATAAAAATAGAAAACGGTAATATTACCGTTTTTCGACCGTTTTGCTTTTTTTTAAAATTTTCTATTTTTTTACTCTATAAATACTCCTATTTCATCCTCATTTCACACACAAATACACATCTATTCTTCCCAAATCATCTTCATTTCATCTCCAATTGTAATCACAAAATGTCCGGCGACGGCAACTATGGCGGTGGCGGCTCCGGCGGGTTTGACATCAACGCGTTTGGTGACTGGGGGCATGTACAATGTGTCGGGTGGTTCGTCGACGCCGGGCACCCAGGGCTCGTATACGCCGACGGCGTACCAACCGCCCCATTTTGATGTTGATGCATACACTTGTCCCTCCACCCCGAGGAGTTCGCAGAGATTATCCCAAATTCAGGTGGATTATCCGGATGAACCCACTCTGGAAGGAGGACGAGGCAGTGGGAGCTCCAGGGAGGTGGAGGAAGAGGCGGAGGCGGCCGAAGAGGAGGAGGAAGTAGGTCGGCATCAGTACAGCCACAAGGACACGATGGCTGTGTACAACGCCTGGATCAGCGTCTCGTACGACCCCATCGTCGGGAATCAACAAACCCGGAAGTGCTTCTGGGAAAAGGTCACCGAGGCCTACAACGAGATTAAGCCAAAGGAGTCCCACTGCCGCACATTGAAGATGCTCCGTGCTCACTTTGATCGAGTCGACAGAGAGGTCAAAAAATTCTGCGGCATCAACAAGAACGAAGCGGCTCATTACCAAAGTGGAGCCACGGGAGCCGACATTTCAAGATCGGCTTTGCGAGTCTATTTCGAAGACACCAGCAAAGAATTCAGACATGTCGATGTTTGGGAGGCCGTCAAAGACGAGGAAAGGTGCGTCGGCGGTGTCCGGTCCAGCTCGGGCTCGACCTCGAAGCGCACGAAGCACACGGCGGGTGGCCATTACTCGTCTAGTGGGGGCGGTTCGGGCAGGGCCACACAAGAGGTTGCCTCGCAGGAGGTTGAGCGCACGGCAGACGATGCCGGGGGGTCCTCCCGTGGGCGCCGTCATTCGCAAGGGACCAAGGCGGCGAAGACGGCTAGAAGGAGGAGGGGCCGAGGCGAATCAAGCCAGGCGGGCTCGGGCTCGAACATCCTATTGTCCATGTACTTGACCGCCACGATGGCGGACACTTCCCGCATGACGCCTCCACAATATCAAGCCCATCTTGCCGGAATTGAGTATATGGCAAGACAAATTGGTATTCCGCCTCCAGGTAGCTTGAGTGCACCGCCACCGCCTTCGTGGGATGATTCGCAGACGGAGTAGTTTTTTTTAATTTCTATAAAATTGTATTTTAAATTATGTAATTTTTATTTTTTTGGGATTTTAATTATGTGTTTTTTTATTTTTTTGAATTTTAAGTTGTATTTTTATTTTATGTTGTAATTTTATTTTATTTAATGAAATGTGTTTTTATTAATTGAATTTGTTGGAAATAAAAATAAAAAATGAAATTGAATGAATAATAAGTTAAGAGATGGTTAAGAGACGGATAAGAGATGGAGGGTTGCAGGTTCTGTCTCTTAGTTAAGGGAAAGAGTGAAAAGTACAGTGGGGCCCATGAATAGTTGAGGGATGAGACGGTTAAGAGACGGATAAGAGACAGCGTTGCAGACGGCCTAACACTCTCCATCTTGTTTACTCTTGTATTTGAGGCATACATGTAACGTTTTGTCTCCCTCATGAAGGATTTCAAGCAAATCCTCGATTGTTCCCTTCTTAGGCTCATTAAGGCCATCCACAACGCTGTTGCTATAGAGTTCCTTAACCGTTCCTTAAACTAGTATTTGCGCGCCCCATTGTACTTTTTAACTACTAAGGAACGGAAACTGCAACCCTCTGTTTCTTAACCGTTCCTTAAATTACTATTCATTCAATTTCATTTTTTAATTTTATTTCCAACCAAATTCAATTTAAAAAAAAACAAACTTTATTAAATAAAATAAACTTACAACATAAAATTCGTAAAAAAAACTTAATGTAATAATTTCCTAAAAAATAAAAGTACACAATATAATAATTTCATCCGCCAAAGTTTGTCCAAATGTGCTCAATTAGATCCTCTTGGAGTTGGGTGTGGGCGCTAGAGTCGTGTGTCCTTGTACGAATAGATAATCGTTCTTGTATAGACGGATGCGCTCCACTTCGAGGTGGACTACTTGCAGTTGAGCTTCAGCGGGATTCGGGGTCGAACCAATTTCCCGCATCGGGTCCTTCGTCTTGGACAATCATGTTGTGCAAGATTATGCACGTATACATGATGTCGACCATGTTCTCCATGATCCACGTACGAGCCGGGGCTTTGATTATGTTGAAGCGCGCTTGGAGAACCCCGAACGCCCTCTCCACATCCTTCCGAGCAGCCTCCTGCACATCCTTCCGAGCAACCCCGAACGCCCCCGAACGCCCCCGAACGCCCTCTCCACATTGAAGATGCTCCGTGCTCACTTTGATCGAGTCGACAGAGAGGTCAAAAAATTCTGCGGCATCAACAAGAACGAAGCGGCTCATTACCAAAGTGGAGCCACGGGAGCCGACATTTCAAGATCGGCTTTGCGAGTCTATTTCGAAGACACCAGCAAAGAATTCAGACATGTCGATGTTTGGGAGGCCGTCAAAGACGAGGAAAGGTGCGTCGGCGGTGTCCGGTCCAGCTCGGGCTCGACCTCGAAGCGCACGAAGCACACGGCGGGTGGCCATTACTCGTCTAGTGGGGGCGGTTCGGGCAGGGCCACACAAGAGGTTGCCTCGCAGGAGGTTGAGCGCACGGCAGACGATGCCGGGGGGTCCTCCCGTGGGCGCCGTCATTCGCAAGGGACCAAGGCGGCGAAGACGGCTAGAAGGAGGAGGGGCCGAGGCGAATCAAGCCAGGCGGGCTCGGGCTCGAACATCCTATTGTCCATGTACTTGACCGCCACGATGGCGGACACTTCCCGCATGACGCCTCCACAATATCAAGCCCATCTTGCCGGAATTGAGTATATGGCAAGACAAATTGGTATTCCGCCTCCAGGTAGCTTGAGTGCACCGCCACCGCCTTCGTGGGATGATTCGCAGACGGAGTAGTTTTTTTTAATTTCTATAAAATTGTATTTTAAATTATGTAATTTTTATTTTTTTGGGATTTTAATTATGTGTTTTTTTATTTTTTTGAATTTTAAGTTGTATTTTTATTTTATGTTGTAATTTTATTTTATTTAATGAAATGTGTTTTTATTAATTGAATTTGTTGGAAATAAAATAAAAAATGAAATTGAATGAATAATAAGTTAAGAGATGGTTAAGAGACGGATAAGAGATGGAGGGTTGCAGGTTCTGTCTCTTAGTTAAGGGAAAGAGTGAAAAGTACAGTGGGGCCCATGAATAGTTGAGGGATGAGACGGTTAAGAGACGGATAAGAGACAGCGTTGCAGACGGCCTAACACTCTCCATCTTGTTTACTCTTGTATTTGAGGCATACATGTAACGTTTTGTCTCCCTCATGAAGGATTTCAAGCAAATCCTCGATTGTTCCCTTCTTAGGCTCATTAAGGCCATCCACAACGCTGTTGCTATAGAGTTCCTTAACCGTTCCTTAAACTAGTATTTGCGCGCCCCATTGTACTTTTTAACTACTAAGGAACGGAAACTGCAACCCTCTGTTTCTTAACCGTTCCTTAAATTACTATTCATTCAATTTCATTTTTTAATTTTATTTCCAACCAAATTCAATTTAAAAAAAAACAAACTTTATTAAATAAAATAAACTTACAACATAAAATTCGTAAAAAAAACTTAATGTAATAATTTCCTAAAAAATAAAAGTACACAATATAATAATTTCATCCGCCAAAGTTTGTCCAAATGTGCTCAATTAGATCCTCTTGGAGTTGGGTGTGGGCGCTAGAGTCGTGTGTCCTTGTACGAATAGATAATCGTTCTTGTATAGACGGATGCGCTCCACTTCGAGGTGGACTACTTGCAGTTGAGATTCAGCGGGATTCGGGGTCGAACCAATTTCCCGCATCGGGTCCTTCGTCTTGGACAATCATGTTGTGCAAGATTATGCACGTATACATGATGTCGACCATGTTCTCCATGATCCACGTACGAGCCGGGGCTTTGATTATGTTGAAGCGCGCTTGGAGAACCCCGAACGCCCTCTCCACATCCTTCCGAGCAGCCTCCTGCTTCTGGCAAAAAGCGCCTGCTTTGGGTTCGCAGGCCTACCGCACGTCTTCACGAAGGTAGGCCACTTCGGGTAGATGCCGTCGGCGAGATAGTACCCCATTTTATAAAGCCGGTTGTTGGCGACGAAATTGATGGCCGGCGCTTTACCATCCAAAACATCAGTAAAGAGGTCGGATTGGTGGAGCACGTTTACGTCATTGTTCGACCCGGGGACCCCGAAGTACGCGTGCCAGATCCAAAGCCGGTAGTCAGCAACAGCCTCGAGTATAACAGTTGGGTGGGTGCCTTTGTGGCAGCTTGTGTAGGACCCCTTCCACGCCACCGAGCAATTCTTCCATTGTCAGTGCATGCAATCGACGCTGCCGAGCATCCCGGGGAATCCGTGCACTGTTTCGTGAAGGTCGAGCAGGAACTGACAATCGGTCGTGCTTGGCCTCCGGAGAAATTCATCGGTGAAGGCTGCCCGGACGCCTTTGCAGAATTTGAGCAAGCACATTCGCCCAGTGTTGTCTCCGATGTGGAGGTATTCGTCGAACATGTCGGTCGTTTGTCCAGTCGCAAGCTGACGGATTGCTGCAGTACATTTCTGCATCGTCGTGTGGCTGGGACGGCCGACCGTGTCGAACCCTTCCTGGAAGAACTCTTCCCGAGCTTCCAAAGTATTCACAGTGTGGAGAAATAGCGGTTCCCCATGCAGAAACGGCGACGGAAGTACGTATCTCCCCAAACCGGGTTATCGCAGAAGTAATCGCGTACTAACCTTGCGGCGGCTTCCTCCCGGTTATGACGGATGTACGTACGGGAGCGTCGTTGGGGCGGCGCGGCTTCCTCCACCTCCCGTCGTCGATCTTCTTCAAGTGATTGTTCCATTATTTGACGCATTTGTTCAAAAGGATTCATTAGTTTAATTAAATTGGGGAGAAGAAAAACAGAGTTGATTTGAGATGAAAATTGGGGTGGAAATAGAGAGGATTTGAGAGGAATAGATGTGTGTTTGTGAGTGAAATGAGTATGAATTAGGAGTATTTATAGAGTAAAGAAATAATAAAATAAAAAAAATGCAAAACGGCTATAAACGGTGATATTACCGTTTACAAATTTTTTATTTTTTTATTTTTTTTAAAATTCGATTTTTTTTAAAATATTTATTGCGTCACCGTGACGATGCCCACTCGCGGGCCGGCGAGCGTCATGCATGGCCTGGGAGCTCGCCACGTCGCCTAGGCGCATGGCGAGACGTCTCGTGCCGCGTCGCGTAACGGCGGGTCGCGGGACGGGTTGAGAACGGGCTGGCGACGGAACGGTGGCTGCAACGCGTTTCTCCGCGGTTTCGTTCCTCCGGAACGGAACACGAGCCGGTTGAGAAACGCGTTGTGAATGCTCTAATAGCTTCATTCATCTCCGACAAGCCTGGGAATATTGCATATAATTGGTGCTAGAGTACGACAAATTAGGATGAGGATGATTACCATAATTATTGTAATTACTATCCTAATTAGGGTGATAATTATTATTATTGTACGTATAATTCATAAGTTTAGTTGATCAAGTACCGACATATTTAACCTCTTTAAAAATCTATGTATCCAAGATAAAAGGAATTTTATAACTTTTCATGATGTTACTTCTCCATTTATAAAAAATATTTCAATTTATGGAAGATACATGTTTTAATACAAACTTTAAGAGAAAGAAAAAAATTCAAAAATGAGAGAGAAAAAAAAAGTGATAAGAATGTTTGTCAAATAGAAATTTGGAAGAATTTTAATAGCTAGGTAGAAAGAGAAATGGGACAATTTTTAATAGACAATATTAAAAATATGATGAAGTCACTATTAGCATATGGGACAATTTGGTTATTTTACATCTGACATTGTTTCCACATTCATGAGTCAGCCCACTAGCATGCATTACTGAAGTTCTATTTATTATCCAAAACATAACTCATCAACTGTGTCATTTATTATCTCAACTCTTCCTCAGCCAAACTGTCTCAAACGTGAAAAAAAATAAAAATTTGTAATTATAATTATGTGATAAAAGTTAGTTTAAATATTAAATAAATCCATATTAGTCAAATCTGCACCTTCTAATGGAATGAAAAAAATACTAGTCAAATCTGCACCTTCTAATAAATTAAAGCAGTGTATAACTAGTGTTGGGAGCCATATTTAGAGCATCTCCAATGGCGGCGAGCGGACAGGCGAGCCGATACCCGGTGCTGGCCGGTCCGCTCGCCGAACCATTGGAACCGGTGAGCGCTATTTCGGCGAAAAAATTGGCGACCTGACGCCGATTTTCGGGCTCTGGCCGATCCGCTCACCGGTCGGCTGGCCGTCATTGCAAGCTCCCGATCAGCGAGCGATCGGCCAGCTCAATTTTTTTTAAATTTTTAGAAACACTATATATGCGCGATTTGCACGTCATTTTCATTCGCACCGCTTGTTTTAACGAGTTTTCTCTCACTTAATTTCTGTACAAGAGCAATAAAGTAAAATGGAGAACAACAACGAGTCTACTCCAGTTACGAGCGGGTCTCAAACTCCCACGGTACCCGTGGGAGGTGGATGGGGTCCGATGGCCGGGTACTACCACATGTACCCTTGGCAGCAGATGATGCCCGGGATGGCAGCCGGGGGTAGTATGCCGGGATGGCAGGGGATGCAAGGCGGGCAGGGGGTACCGGGGATGCAACCCGGGATGCAGATGATGTCGGGGTGGGCAGCCGGGATGCATACGATGCCAGGGTGGCAGCCCGGGATGCAGGGGACGCCAGGGGGGACAATGTCTATCGCCCCAGTCTTGATTTCTTGACTGCTTCTTCGCACACATCGACCCTATCGGAGACGCAGTTCACTGGGTGTGATACTTTCTCCTTAGAGGAGTTGGGGATAGATCTCGAGGATGCGTACACTCCCATTCAAACGGGGGGAGTAGGGCGGGGTCAGGGCTCACCAAAGAAGAAGAAGGGGAAGGGGAAGGGCAAAAGGGTGGTCGGCCGTCGCAGCCGGCTGATGACGACAGCCCGACACGGAGGAAGTGGACGGATGCGGAGAACGTCGCGCTGTCCAAGGCTTGGGTGAGTGTTTGCGATGATCCCCTCCATTCGAACAATCAGAGGATCGTCAACTTGTGGGCTAAAATATTAGCAGCCTACAAGGCATTTTGCCCGGAAAGGAGGCCACACATAATTAATAAAAACACACTTCATTAAATAAAAACACACTTCATTAAATAAAAGAAAATTACAATTTAAAATTCTAAAAAAATAAAAAACACATAATTAAAATCCTAAAAAAATAAAAAAAGACATAATTTAAAATACCAGAAAATAAAAATTGCACACTTAAATTATAAAAACTACTCCGCCGGCGAATCATCACCAAGTTGACTTGCTAGATACTCAATGCCGGCAAGATGGGCTTGATATTGGGCAAGCGTCATGCGGGAAGTGGCAGCCATCGTGGCGGTGAAATACGTGGACATTAGGGAGGACGGCGGCCCTTGGGAGCCCGCCTGGCTTGATATGCCTCGGCCCCTCCCTGCGCTAGCTCTAGCCGCCTTCGCGGCCTTGATCCCTTGAGGCCGATGTCGTGTACCGGAGGAGCCCCCTGATCGGATGTCGGGCACTCAACCTCTTGTGAGGTCACCCGACGATGGGATCGTACGACGTGTTGATCCAACCAAGTGTTGAACAAAGCCATCGTCTCCTTAGAGCTGTATAGATGACGGTCTAGGTCCTCCTCCTCCTCCTCCTCGTCCTCCTCTTCTTCCTCCTCGTCATCGAATCCGCGACTGGCGGAGCTTCCTCCGCCTTGTCCTCCTCCTCTGCTGGCTCGTCCTCCTCCGTCTCCTCCTCTTCTAGCTCCGGTCGTAAGGTTTTCCGGAGTGTGTTCCGCCGGAAAATTCCCCCTAGTTTGGGATAATCCCTGCATTTGCCCATACCTCGGGGCGGAGGGACGATAGTATGCATCAACTAGAAAAGATGGTGTTTGGTAAGCCGGGATCGAGGAGTCTTGGGTGCCCGGCGACGAACCGGAACCGGTAGCACCCAAAACATTGTACATGCCCCCCCCAGTCGACAAACGCGTTCAAGTCGAAGCCGCCCTCGCCGCCGGAGTTTCCGTCACCGGACATTTTTGCTGAAATTGGAGAGAAAAGAGAGATGATATGACAGTGATGAGAAGAAAAAAAGATGTGAAATGTGTGTTTGTGTGCAAAATGAAAGAGGTAATGGGAGTATTTATAGAATAAAAAATAAAAATAAAAAAATTTACCAAATAAAAATTTTAATTTATATATATATATATATTGGAAAATCGAATTTAAAAAAATATTTATTGCGTCAACATGACGACGCCCACTTGCGGGCCGGCTAGTGGGCGTCCCGCCTCGCGCCAGAGCTCGCCAGCTTCATCTTCGCGGCGGGCCACGGTACGCGACGGGACGGGATGGGAGTGTTGCATCGCTGTCTCGATGCGGTCTCATCTCGCTGAAACGAGACCGAGCACCCGCATCGCTGTCGAGACGAGACACGAGCCAGCATCGAGACAGCGCGGGTGCTCTAATACTCTCAATGCAGGTGCCCTAATAGACCGAGCACCCGCATCGCTGTCAAGAAGAGTGCTCTAACACTCTCGATGCGGGTGCTTTAATACTATTGATTTTCACATCTTTAATATGGAGTACTATTTTCTCTCTCCGCTTAACACACAAAATAACATTACCTAAAATCTCATGTCAATTCCCAAGTGTGTTATCTATTATGGGACGGGGGAGTAATAAATATCAATAATAAGGCCGCCTATATATAGTTGAATCAGACATTACTGCGTTGGTAAAAAATTATCATTAATGCTTATTTTTTGCTTTTGGGTACATCAAATCCGGATATTGTTGATTGACTAATACTCGCAATTTGCCCATTTCCATTATTTTATTCTAACCTCATCTATGGTTAAATATATATATCGGCATCTAATTATAAAGTATTTGGTATAGAGGTTACAAAATCATAAAATGCTAAGAAATGAAGAATCCAAACAGAAAAGGTCTAATCTAGCGGGCTGTAACAAGTCAAAGTATTAATCTAGAAGTTTGCTTGCTTTTCAATGTCCCACTGTATTTTTAAAATATTGATTAGAAACTCAGTGTTAGATTATCCACATCCGTGCTATTTGGCAAGATTATGGATTTGGACCTGAACCCACTTTTATTACTTTTTTACTCCATGCTCTTCCCCAAGAGCACAACACCTACATTCATGCTCTTGCGCAAAGACATGCTAAAGGTTCCCACCATTCCATTATTTAATTTAAATACTTCAATTACTAAAAATACATTAAAATATAAAAACTACATAATTAAATCCAAAAAAATAAAAATTACAAACTTAAAATATTAAAAATAAAAAATTACATAATTAAAATCCTATAAAATAAAAATACATAATTAAAATCCAAAAAATATAAAAAATACATAATTAAAGGCTAAAAATTACTCCCTTGAAAGACTATTCCTCCGACCCTATCCTCAATGTTCTTCGGAGACCCCGTATCATAGTCAAATGTGAATCGAGTTGCTCGGAGTCATATTTGACCTATCGGCCAGATTGAGTTAGGCCAAAAGGGTCCACAACGAGTTGGTGGAGGGTTGAGGTGGCACAAAGGGAGCGGGACGGATGGAGTCGCGGCGCGACGACGGATGACAATCGCCTTCTTCCTTCCTTGCGGCCGGCGTTGGGAATTGCTCGGGCCGGCGCCGGGGCTACCCAAGTTAGCTCCGGCGAGCTGGCTAGCCACCTCATCCTCGCCGGCGTCGGATAGGGATGCCGAACTCGACCGTTTGCTGGAGAAGCTAGAGGAGGATGATACGCCTCCTCTATACTTCGGATGCACACGCACCTCCTGCCAAGCGCTGAGGTACTTGAACTTGTTGTAATTTATGGATTGGTAGGTCGCCAAGGCGGCACTGATGATGTCGAGCTCGCTCATGTCGCTCCCCGCCGACCGCTCTTCCTGGAGGTAATACCCCTGGAACTTTTGGATTTCTTCGTTGGAACTTTTGATTTTTTTTTAAAAAAAAATTAATCCCAAAATTATTATAAATACACACATTCATCATTCATTTTTCACATCAAATTATCTGTCACTCATACTTCTCTCATATTTTTTAATTGCTCTGCATCTTCCTCTCTCACTCAAACACTCTCTAAATTAAAAAATGGATCCAAAGAAGATCATTGCAGAAGCGGAGCGCGAAGAACAAAAATACTATCAACAATATTATGCCGCCTATGAAGCCTATGTCGCCGCTGCCTCCGCCACTCCTCATTCACCAACGAGATCAAATCGCTGCTACATCCCTCGTGACCGGGAGGGAGCCCACGAAAGGCTCGTGAACGATTATTTTTCCGACGAGCCACGGTTTCCGGCAGATTACTTCCAGTGCCGTTTCCGCATGTCAAAACACTTGTTTTTGCGTATTGTCAACACATTGTCCGCCCCTGTTAAATACTTCCAATAAAGTACAGATGCAACCGGTCGGTAAAGTCTCTCGGCGTTGCAGAAGTGTACTTGTGCCATCCGACAACTTACTACCGGGCAAACGGCTGATATATCCGACCAGTATTTACATTTGGGGGAGTTAACTGGAATCCTATGCCTAAAAATTTTTTGTGCCGACGTTCGTTCTGCTTTAGGTGAGGAATTCCTCTGGCACCCACCATCGAAGATTGTCAACGGCTGTTTCACACCTTCACGAAACAGTCCACGGATTTTCCGGTATACTTGGCAGCATTGACTGCATGCATTGGAGGTGGAAGAATTGCCCGAATGCTTGGAGGGGGCAACACTTAAGTGGCCACAAAGGTGGAGGCCCAACTCTCATCCTTGAAGCGATCGGCCCAATTTAAGGGGTTGGCAGCGGAAGCATGGGTTGATCTCACCAGAATACTAGGACTTAAATAAAGAAGATGGAAATTGCTCACGGAGGGAGCTGAAAATCGTCCCTCTTCCAGAAAGAGGGGGGACGAAAATTATGATAGTAATTATTTCTATTTTCTGTGTCATTTATTCTCCTATTTATATTAAGTCACATATTGGGCCCAGTCAGGGATCTATGGAAGAATTTGGATATGGCCTCCCCCAATTAGCTTCTTACTAATTAAATTGAACCACAATTTAATATAAGCTTATATTGGAATATTACGAGCAGCCACTACAGAAGTAATATTGCACTGCCCATCCAAATCTGAAATTACAAGTATTACGAGTTTCCAATTGTTTGTCTTTCATTTCACGTGCCTAAGATACAAATGTCCATTAATTAATTAATGTCTGCTATGAACTTAATTAATTAATGGATTATTAACTCCAAAGGTGGACTTAGCCAGAAACGCTTATTTATTATTCATAAAGTAATCAAACTCCAACTAGCTAGGTTCCGAATAATAAAACCTTGTTTCGAGCTCCTCTTGTGGACGTTATCACACGAGACTCACCTCCTGCATGATTCAATATAATAGCAATCCTAGCACCACCAGATATTAATCACCACTACCCAATATACCAGGATTCTTGGGTTGCGAAAAACCCGCACCATTTGGTAAGCCTTAATTAATTAATACCGTATGCTCAATGCTAACGTATATTGATTAAGAAATTAATTATCAAGACCTCGTCTTTCAGTAGATAGGATAAAGACTCGTCTTGCCGTTAGATCCAATTCAGTGTTATACCACACCAATGTCATCTTATTTCAGTAAGGCTTACACTGACATTGCAACCTTTCACGATAGGTACTCTAGGCCTATCTAGGTTGTGGAATTCTTATTTTTCTTTGTCCACAACTGACCGTGTTAGCTTAAAGTGGACGACGCCCACAACCGGTCTACTAAAATAAAGACTTAGACTTTGTTACGTTGCTCATACATTTAAATATGTCAATAAACATTCATTAAATGTAAAACATAACAACATTATGACAAAAATATTCTGTTGTATCCATTGGAAAATAAAATATAGAGTTTTACAGTATTCAATCACTCGAAAGGTGATTTCTAGTATACAAACTCTAACAATCTCCCACTTATACTCAAAACAGCTTTCGAGTATACAAAATAAATGTGCACTACGTCTAACTCTCCCACTTATACTGAAAGCTAGTTGAGGTCTTGAATGAGTCAAACTCCCATCCCTTTAACATGGCGTTCGAACGGTTTCACCGCCAATGCCTTTGTAAAAAGATCTGACAGGTTGTTCTATGACGCAATCTTGACCACTTGTATGTCTCCTCTCTGCACTATATCTCTAATGATATGATACTTCCTCTCTATGTGTTTGCTCGCTTTGTGAGCACGTGGTTCTTTCGAGTTTGCCACAGCACCAGAATTGTAACAATAAATGGTGATGATATTGGGCAGATTCGTAACCACACCTAAGTCCATAAGTAAGTTCTTGAACCATACAGCTCTTTTGCATCCTCCGAAGTTGCCACATACTTGGCTTCCATGGTAGAGTCCGCGATGCATTTTTGCTTCACACTCTTCCAAATTACGGCTCCAGCTCCTAAGGTGAACACATATCCTGAAGTAGATTTTCTCGAGTCCTGATCAGCTTGAAAGTCTAAGTCAGTATATCCCAAAGGACAGAGCTCGGCTGCATTGTAAACTAGAGTATGTTCTTAGTCCGTTTAAGGTACTTGAGTATGTTCTTTACGGCAGTCCAATGTCCTTGGCCCGGATGCGACAGACATCATGCCACTATGCCAACAGCAAAGCAAATATCAGGCCTCGTACAAAGCATAACATACATGAGACTTCCAACTACCGAAGCGTATGGTATCTTTCTCATCTCTTCTATCTCAAACGGCGTTTTGGGGCACATCTCTTGAGATAGATGGATGCCATGTCTAAAAGGTAAGTAACCTTTCTTGGCATCTTGCATGCTAAAGCGACTAAGTACAGTGTCGATGTAAGGTTCTTGAGATAAGCAAAACATCCTCTTCTCATAATTTCGAAGAACCTTGATCCCGAGAATATGTCTCGCGTCTCCCATATCATTCATCTCGAACTGGTTTGACAACCAAGTTCGTACTGATGACAGCATCTTTTTATTGTTTCCAATTAGAAGAATGTCATCTACATATAAAACTAAGAACACAACATTCTCCTTTTCAACCTTCTTGTAAACACAACTTTCATTTGGGTACTTTTCGAATCCAAACTAATTAACAGTCTGATCGAAACACTGGTTCCATAATCTAGATGCTTGCTTTAGGCCATAAATGGCCTTCTTAAGCTTTCAAACCATGTGTTCCTTGCCCTTCACTGCATATCCTTCGGGTTGTTCCATGTAGATGGTCTCCTCAAGACTCCCGTTCAAGAACGCAGTCTTAACGTCCGTCTGCCACATATCCCAATCCATGTAAGCTGCTATAGGCAAAAGTATCCTGATCGATTTGAGCATGGCCACCGGGGAGAAGGTCTCGTCGTAATCGAATCCTTCCCTTTGGGTATACCCCTTGGCCACTAGTCTTGCCTTAAAGACTTTAACTCGTCCATCGGGTCCACGTTTACGTTTTTATACTCACTTACTCCCAATGGTAGTACAGCCTTCGGGTAGGACGGACAAATCGTAGACGTCTTTGTCTATCATAGATTGTAGTTCCGAATCCATTGCTTTCATCCATTCGCAATGATCGACATCCGTCTGCGCTTCTGTAAAGTTCCAGAGATCTAATACATTGTTGTCTGAAGAGTGATCCATAGATTCCCCCAAACTAATGTATCTATCGGGCTCATGAGAGACCCTCCCACTGCGGCGCGACACTACAATACTTGGAGTAGAAGTTGAAATTTCAGGAATTGTTTGTACACTAGGTACGAGTTCTTGGTTAATGGAACTAGTGACAGAAGTTAGCTCCTCAAGCGCCACTTCACTGCTGGGTTTATGATTCATTACAAAGTCTTCCTCTAAGAATGTCGGGTGAGTACTCACAATGACTTTCTTGTCCCGGAGACTATAGAATTCATAAGCTTTCGATCCTCTAGGGTACCCTATAAACACACAAACCTTTGTCCTTGATCCCAGCTTAGTTGGATCATTTTCCAATACATGAGCCAGGCAATCCCAAATCTTGAGATGTGCTAGATTGGGCTTGCGCCCAGTCCACAACTCAAAAGGAATAGTAGGCACAGATTTTGAAGGTAAGTTGTCTAAAATATGACTCGTAGAAAGCAAGGCATGTCCCCAAAACGAAATAGGTAGTCGTGCATAACTCATCATCGACCGGACCATGTTCAACAAGGCCCTATTCCTTCTTTCAGCAACGCCGTTCTGCTGGGGCGTGCCCGGAGCGGTCAGTTGGGATTCAATTCCCGTCACCGATAAGTAGTCCAAAAACTTGGCACTGAGATACTCGCCTCCGAGATCAGATCGCAGGCTTTTGATACTCTTTCCTTGATACGTCTCCACATATGCCTTAAACTCTTTGAACTTGTCAAAAGATTCAGACTTGTGGCGCATCAAATGGACATATCCAATTTTCGAGAAGTCATCAATAAAGGTGATGAAGTATCAAAAACCGCCTCTTGCCTCGGTTGACATTGGTCCACAAACATCGGTATGAACGAGCTCAAGTACTTCCTTGGCCCTATTGCCCTTAGCCTTAAAAGGCCTCTTGGTCATCTGGCCTTCCAAGCAAGATTCGCACGTGTGAAACGGCTTCTTCTCTAGACCTTTGATAAGGTCTTGGTCCACAAGAGAATGGATCCTTCTTTCATTGGCATGACAAAGTCTAAGGTGCCATAAGTATGTTTCGTTCATTGAACTTGAAGGTTCTTTTCTTTTCCTAGAAATTTTCGATGTTGTATTGAGTTCTGATTTGGGATTGTTAAACTGTGTAGATGTGATTGTGTACAGATTGTTTTCCATGATACCACGACAGATACAACAGCCATCTTTCTTAACAACGCATTTGTCATTAAAAGAAATCGAATATCCATCAAAAACCAATTTTGAAACTAAAATTAAATTTCTTCTAAAAGAATGTATCAACAAAACATTCTTCAAAATAAAAAATCTATCACTACTAAAACGTAAATAAATGTCTCCCACTGCTACGGCCGCCACTTTAGTAGCGTCGCCCAGTTGGACCTCGATCTCACTATCACATAGCCGTCTTGTCACCTGTATTAAGTCAGGATCAAAACAAATATGATCAGTAGCTCTAGTGTCAATAACCCAAGTATGAGTAGATGCCGAAGCCAAACATGACTCGACCACTAGAGCTTGGTGCATACATGTAGCCTTGCCCTTTTTAGGACAGTCTGGCTTCCAATGCCCTTTCTCTCCACACTTAACACACTTCTCCGAAGGCTTCTTGTTAGCCTTCTTCTTCTTTCCCTTAGCATTCTTAGCCGCAACCGGGTTCGGTGCCCTCTTCTTTCCTACGCCAGGCTTAGAGCCAGAGGAATGATGCGCCAAACTCAGCATAACTACCTTAGCTTGAACCATAAGGTCCTCCGCCGACTGAAGTTCAGTCAACAACTCTGCCAAGGTGTAATTCCTTTTGTTCATCTCGAAGTTGAGCTTGAACTGCTGGAAGCTAGGGGGAAGACACTGAAGGATAATAGTCACTTGGGATTCGAGATCGATCGTCCCTCCCAAAACCTCAATTTGGTTGAGATGGTTCATCATCTCGAGGACATGGTCCCGCACAGACGTGTCTTCCTTCATTGTCTTCGTCATGATACTCTGAAAGGCTTGAGACTTAGCCGCTCGATTCCGAGTACCAAAAAGATTTATGAGATTTTGCATAATCTCGGTGGCAGTCGCCATGGCAGAATGCTGATGCTTGAGCACTGAAGATATAGAAGCCAACATATAGTACTTAGTCATCTTATTCGCATTATGCCACCGTTTATGCGCATCTCTAACTCCTGCCGCGGCATTTGCCGCCGGCACTGGAGGCTGTGGAGTAGTGAGCACAAACTTGTACTCTTCAGCTGTGAGAACGATGTCCAAATTTTGTTTCCATTCTATGTAATTTTGGCCCTAGAGTTTGTTTTCTTTAAGAATTGCAGAAAGAGGATTGAATGACATTTTGACGATTTAGTTTGCACTGCAAAACATAAGATTTACTATTTGTCATAAATTTATGTAAGAAATTTGAGTATAAGATTTTTGAGTAGATTAACCGTAAAACTTTTCAAAATCTTACAACTATAAAATTAAAATTTTGTACCCTCCATAAAATTTTTAGCATTTTACTGGTCACAACACCGACGAATAGTCCAGAGACCATATAATGGCATGGCCGCCTAATGTTGCCTAAGCAAGACCACCAGATTTAACATTACAGAATCTCATTTCTACAACACACTCCCATAACAATGTTAATGTGCAGCTAATAAAATCAAGCTATCTCATAAATTCTGTGTGAACTCCTGAATCTCGTTGTTCCTTGGGATTATTGTCCCCACATAATGGGTGGCGATAATATTAGAAACCACATTCTAGTTCATACTATTTATATTTTAGAAGTCCGCCCTCATGAACTTACTATTTCTTAGGATTATTGTCCCCACATAATGGGTGGCGATAATATTAGAAATTAGCTTCACAAATTGCAGACCAATCGATGGAGACCATATACAAACATTAAGTTTGTAATTATAGATTAGATATTTTTGTTATGGTTTTTCTTAAATTATCCTTAACCTTAAGGCAGAAAAAGGCTTAATTAAATTCTGTTGACATTTAATTGACTGGATAATTAAATCTTTTATTATGTTTTTGTATCTTACTTTAGGAAATTAATTATTCTAGAATTTAATTCTTATTCACGTCTACTATAAGATGTTTCTAAAATAAACAAATTATTTAAATCTTAATTAGACATGAAAAATTAAATTCAAATTATTTCCATGTTCAAGATTAGAAATAGAAATTATATTATCAAATGTATTCCTACATATATATCCTTATTAGGATTCTAGATATATGATCATTAGGAAACTATTAAATTATTCTTGTCCATATCATCTAGGAATCAAAATGATATTATTTATTTCCATAGATATAGTCAATAATTTAAATATTCCTTAATTCTAGGGAAATATTCCCAAAATATTTTATTTCCATTAATCGTCGTACGAGGTACCCGATGCACCCGATGCACCCAGCCGCACGCGCATCTCGGCCAACGGTGTGTGCACAGGGCGCCACCGCTCTTGGCCACGCAACGCGCCTGCCTGGTTCGATGTCTCGGCACGTCCAGCATCCGCTGCTCTCGGCCAGGAGCACGCACGGTGGCGCCACACCTCTCGGCCAGCGAAGCGCTTGACGTCTCGCCTCCCAGCCGCTCCCATTGCACCAACCAGCACCTGCGCCTGGGCACGGTGCTCTCGGCCGCCGCTGGAAGCTGCTAGCGGGACTTCTTCCGCCTGGGTTCGGGATGCACTGGTTCAGTGTCTCGGCAGCTCTCGGTCGAGCCAGCACGCCGAGCCTGCTCCCTCCGTCGATCTTGTTTGTGGGTTCCGTCTGGGGCGAGAGGTCTCGGCCACCGGCGTGCACGAGCCACGCTCATCAGTGCGTCGCTCCATGATCGCAAGCCCTCGGCTCCCACTCAATTCGACAACCCTACCTCGATTGCGCGTGGTGAGAACCGTCTCGGCGTGAGTGCCGACGGATCGCACATCTCGTACAATCAAAAAATTCAAGTTGTTTGATTCGATAGTTCTTGAGCTCATCATGCATAATACATAAACAAAAACACCAAGAACATGATTCGCAATCAAATAACACATGCATACATGAATTTCGCGAAATTTAAATTCACGGATTGTCAACGGCTGCTTCAACTTCACGAAACAGTCCATAGATTTTCCGGTATGCTTGGCAGCATTGACTGCATGCATTGGAGGTGGAAGAATTGCCCGAATGCTTGGAGGGGGCAACACTTAAGTGGGCACAAAGGCGGCGGCCCAACGCTCATCCTTGAAGCGGTCGGCCCAATTGAAAGGGTTGGCTGTGGAAGCGTGCAACAGATTCATCACATAATAACTTGATCTATTTAGCAGATTATTTAGACAAAATCTATTCGCGTAATTCTCACATGTATCATGCTCATAACTTGAATTTAATCATGCTTTAGCGTAATTGAAAACTAAAACATGCTTACTGTGGAATTAGCCAATTTACCTCGTTAATTCTCCAAATAATCGAAGCTGGCTATCGCCTTTTCCACGTGAAGATCATGAGTAATAAACCACAGATCTTATGACTGGTTCCCGGACTATAAATTGATATTAGTATGGGTTGATCTCACCAGAATACTAGGACTTAAATAAAGAAGACGCAAACTGCTCACGGAGGGAGCTAAATTGTTCGTCGTTCATTTCCCGTGCTTAAGATAGAAACGTCCATTATTTAATTAATGTCTGCTATGAACTTAATTATCTAACATATTCTTAACTCCAAGAGTGTACTTAGCAAGAAACGCTTATTTATTATTCATATGGTAATCAAACTCCAACTAGCTAGGTTCCGAATAATAATACCTTGTTTCGAGCTCCTCTTATGGACGTTATCACACGAGACTCACCTCGCGCACGATTCAATATAATAGCAATGCTAGCACCGCTAGATATTAATCACCACTACCCAATATACTAGGATTCTTGGGTTGCAAAAAACCCGCACCATTTGATAAGTCAAAGTAGTGCATAATCAATACCGTATGCTCAATGCTAACGTACATTGATTAAGAAATTAATTATCAAGACCTCATCTTTCAGTAGATAGCATAAAGACTCGTCTTGCTGTTAGATCCAATTCATTGCTATACCACACCAATGTCATCTTATTTCAGTAAGGCTTAGAAATATGCGGACTGACATTGCAACCTTTCACGATAGGTAGTCTAGGCCTATCTAGGTTAGAAATTCTTATTTTTCTTTGTTCACAACTGACCGTGTTACCTTAAAGTGGACGACGCCCACAACCGGTCTACTAAAACAAAGACTTAGACTTTGTTACGTTGCTCATACATTTAAATATGCAATAAACATTCATTAAATGTAAAACATAACAACATTATAATAAAAATAATCTGTTGCATCCATTGGAAAATAAAATATAGAGTTTTACACTATTCAATCACTCGAAAGGTAATTTCTAGTATACAAACTCCAACACACCCTTCTTCAATGATCTTTTGAATGATGTAGCACCGGTGATTGACTTCACCGTCAACAGCCATCCATACCACATGGGGTACTATCTCGGCGATGATATCTACCCAAGGTGGCAAACTTTCATGAAGACTCTCAACATGCCGCAAGACCCGAAACGGGTTCTTTATGCGGATGCTCGGAAAGACGTCGAAAGAGTTTTGGGACCTTCAAGCCCGATTCAACATTGTGAAAACCCCCGTCTCGGCTGTGGTACATAAAGAATATTGTCGACATCATGTACACGTGTATTATCTTGCACAACATGATTATAGAGGACGAAGGACTGAAGGCGGCTAACTTTTTCGATGAGGATGAAGCTGGAAACTCAACTGCAAGGTCTCCCCCACGCCGAGGTGTGCATACGACGGTGCGCGAGAGGAACGAAAGAAAATTGACAATGCACGATACATAAGCCTACATCGAGCTACAAGAAGACCTAATCAAACACATTTGAGCGAAATTCGGCCACGGGAAGTGGTTTTTTTAATTTTAGGAATTTAATGATGTAATTTTAATTTGAGTGAACTATGCTAAAAGTCCCTAACGTTTCCAAAAGTTGCGTTGCAGGCCCCTAACAAAAAAATATCGCCAGACAACCCTAAACTTAAACGTAATCACATATCGTGTATTTGTAGCCATTTTTCGGACCAAAATGCCCAAATCCCTTCAGGGGCATTTTAGTAAGCTTAGCTTTAACGTGGGGACATCCACTGCAGACCTACTCTGGCGTTGCAGAGACATGCTCTCTGTACTCGCACAATCCATAACTCATTTCCATTCTCTCACTGCAATTTCCCAACGATATATACAAATTGTAAGGCACAAATTCTCCCATTTTGAATTCCTAACTTCATTCCTGCACTCATTCCCTGTACTCAATCCTGCACTCACTATTGAGGGTTAATTCGTCGATTTCGCTGTTTGACATCAGCATTTAGGTAAATTCTTCATCTGTGACCGGTAAAATGTGGGATGTTTTTTGTGAGTTCCCACGGCTGACTTTGGTTTTGTATAATTTATTGTGTTTTGTTCCCAGTAGCTGAGTTTCACATTGCAATTTAGGTAATTTCTTACACTATGACCGGTAACATGTAGGATGTTGTTTGTGAGGTCCCGAGGCTGATTTTGGTTGTGTTCAATTTAGGGTTTTTCATCCGTATCGCTGAGTTTCACATCACAATTTAGGTAAATTCCACTGTTACCGGATAACTGAATGAGGCTTGTTGTGAGTTCCTGCGGTTGATTTTGGTTGTGTTGGGTGTAGGGTTTATGGGCGTCATTCCAATTTTTGGGCTGTGTCATTCCAATTCTTGGGGAGGGTCCGACTAATAATAGCGTATTAGGTGTGAAAACTTTCTTGATTTTACTTTTCAATTCAGGTCCTTGTTGCAATGTCGCCCTCTAGTTCTCAATCTTCCGGCTCAAGTTTCAACTGGGATTGGCCTCGTCCACAGATTGTGTACTGTAAGCATGATCTTGAGACTGAGCTCATGATATCTAGGACGGCACCTAATCCTGGGCGACGTTATTATCGTTGTCCAATATGGAAGGAAGATGATTGCAGATTCTTTCGTTGGTTTGATGCGGGTCTATCGCCAAGCCAAGACACTTACTTTCAAAGGATCAAACTGGAACGAGACAAGTTTGAAGAACAACTCCGATGCAAGAATACTGAGGTGTGTGTTCTTGAAGATAAATTGCGGAAGAAAAGTGACGAATGTGAAGAGCTGAAGTTAAAGCTGAGCAGGAAGAGTGAGGAGTGTGTACGTCTTAATGTAGAAGTTGTCAAAACCACCAAAATGTCTCGAAAAATGAAGATTGTAATATTGTTGTTGTGTGTTGTAATTGTTTTCCTAATGTAATGTTAACAATTTTCTTATCTTCTCCAATCCATAACAGGAGCTTAAGTACTAAACGTCTTTAAGTTTCACCGTAGTTAACAAGAGACACTTTAACCAGTGTACACGATTGAAGCTTAACATACCTCTGAAGTGCACACGATTGTACATGATTGGATTGAAGTATTACATAAATGTTTTGTTGAATAACACCCGAAGTACCCATGTTTTGGTGAAATACCACCATGTGTACATAACGTTTTGTTGAATAACACCGGACGTACAAAACGTTTTGTGCAATAACATCCTATGTATAAAGTTAAAACATACAATGCTCATTAATAACATATGTATAGGTAGTTATCAAGGCACAAGAAGGGCCTTCTCTTATAACGGCTACACAAAAGTGTAGTACAAAATACCATAGTCAAATACAGTTAACCACGAATACATACAAGAGGCTTTCCATTAAGCATAATGTTTGTCAAGAGGAATACTGTTTGTCAAAAGGCCGTAAACTGAATACATTAGCACTAACAAAAAACCAACACAATTTTCAGAGTTTTCAGGTTCCCAATCTTGATCCCCACGATTATTCAATCCTGATCCCCGCGACGGCCACAACGTTGCGGCTGAGCCCTGGTGCGACGTGTGCTAGTCCTTGTACCAGTGGGGTTGGTCTACAACAAATAAGAAACCGGTCAAATTGAGTACCATTAGTCATGAAATGAAAAGTGAAAATTTTACGCCACCAACTACCTCTTCGTTTGGCCGCGTAGACCGACGTGTGCGAGGTCATCCCCGACGAGGCAGATTGATATGTAACAAACAAACCATTAAAATACAGACCAAGGGTGGGGAAAGACAGGTCAAAAATTTATACCGGATACTACCTCTGGATTTTGAGACATGGTAGACGACTCAGCCCTGACACCGCCATCCGTCGTGGGTGGCTCACTGGGCTGACTGGGCTCAGCGGGCTGTGAACTCTGGCCAACTTTGGTTCGCACATCTACACGGGGATCATTGGTGCATGTCCACATGTTATGCTCATCTTGTCCGCACCGACGACATCTGAGTACAAAGGTGCGTCGTAGTGACTCAGAACCATCCGCATGATGACGCACCTAGGGCTCTTCACGCCTCAATTTTTTTGGCCGTCCACGCTGTCTCTTTGTCCTTGGGGGTGCCAGTTCGAATCCAACTTCAGAATTCTTGGGCCAATTATCCATTCCATTGATTAGGAATAGGACATTCTCGTATAGAATCGACATTGTGGACCGCAAATAATAGCGGGATACATAGTCTGATACATCCTTCTCATTCTTGTTAATTGTAGTGATGGCATGAGTGCACGGGATCCCTGTTCACCACATACTGGTCTGCCGGTCCCGACACTTGGTACGAATCCTCTCCGTTCCACGTTGACCTCCAGGAAGACGCCCTCATGTACAACTTATCCACGATCTCTTTGATAACGGGGGCAGTGCGTGATCTTACGTCCTGATCCACTGGCCTCTGATCTGAATACTCTCCATTTGACTAGTCTGGATCTCCTCTAACATTGTGATAATGGCCAACTCCGAGCAATTGCTATCTTCGAATTAAAGGTCTTGCGGATATTGTTGAGGATAACATCACAACAAACATGGGTCGAGAAATAGGCCTTCGCCCATTTTTCTTTAGGCGCAACACCGAGTAGGTATTGATGCGCTTGGGGATATATAATCTGCAACGCATCCATCCTCTCCACGTACTATTCTTGGGTTGTACTGGATGCAAGCTCCCATAGTAATTCCTTGAAATTATCCCCGATGAATCTCTTCTTGAAGTTGTTGCAGATGTGTTGAACACGGAATCGATGCTCGCTCTGTGGGAAATCCTCAACGATGGCTTTTGCAAGACCCTACTAAATTAGCACGTGTATAAGCCACAACACAAAAGCTAAAATCACAATAGAACTATTACGCTAAATGGTTAAATCACATGTAAAGTACTATTATTCAAAGAATCACAATTACAGTTTACATTTTTTACTGAAATCACAGTACGCGTACCTTTAGCTGATCAGACATGAAGACGTATCTGGGTGCATTCTCCTGTATTTGAAGGTCCCCTGAGAGGTAGGCAAGAAACCATTTCCATTGATCGTAGCTCTCTGCCTCAGTCACAGCCCACGCAATAGGCCACCAACCGTTGTTTGGATCAATTCCCATGGCCGTCATTAGTTGGCATCGGTACATACCTCTCAAGAAACAACAATCCAAGAAAATAATTGAATGGAAAAACTGAGTCCAACCATTTTTTAACGGCCTGAGGCAACAGTAAAACCTCAAGAATCTTGGACCACCGGCTTGAGGATCCCTAAAGTTTTCGTAGTGTATATGCATGCTGGAACCAGGATGTGTCCGTTACAATTCAGATTTGTAGTCGAACAGTCTCTGGTATTGATGTCCCGCCTTGCCAAAGATTCCTTCTAACGCACTGTCTCGTGCGCCGTATGCCTTCATCCTACCTACTTTTAGCCCGAACTCCTCGTCTACACACTGCCGAATTGCCGCCAATGGAATGTGGGGATTAGCTTTGATCTTCTCCAAGTAACTCTCAGCGAGCCACTTCGACGTGAGCCATCTTTGATCCAACACTTGCGAGCAAGTGTGAGCATGATCGCGCTGCATATTCACCACCACATAATCGGTGTTGTTGTGGGTTTCGATCTTCTTAGCATAAACATACAACTCACCGGCCTTGCCTCTACAAATAGCACGCAGTCTATTGCCATCATTTTTGTTTACATGGACACGTCGTCTGGTCATTATCGCGTGCTGGCGCATGACCTGGTAGAAGAAATCTAGATCCTTAAAAATGTCACCCGACTTCCAAACTGGAAGCTCATTGGTCAGCTTGAATGTGGTGTACTTTATACCCTTTTTTCTTAACCCCTCCAAATCTTCAAGATCCTGCAGATCTTGTAGCTCATCCATTGTTTCTTGCTCGCGTAGAGGGTTTGCATCCTTCGAGTTCCTTTGGTCTACAACACGGGAATACTTTCGCCATTTCTTGGACCCTCCACTGTCCTCACCAATCTGCTGTCCAGACCCCTGTTGTTCGCTCTCCGCTTCCGCAATCCGCTACTGTTCCCTTTGTTGTTCTGGTTGTTGCTAACATAGGGATTCATAATAGGATGTAAATAGCTGCTCATCTCGACACATGTTAGCCAAAGAGATAAAATGGCCGACCACATCCTCATCATCATCACTCGGAGATCCCTCGTTATGAAGATGGCAGCCGCTCGGAACATACTCGACAGTAGGGCAAGAAGCATCATCTTGGGCAACTTGTTGGGGTACTTCTCCTGCAGTTGGTTCGGCTGCATCTGGCTGTACAGAGCTTGGAGCAGTCTCTTGCACAGGGGTCTGAAATTCGACCATTAACTCTTCATGGCTAATGTCTTCAACAATCGGGAAGAAAAAACTGTCAACCGGTATTTCCGCCTGAGGTTGAGAGATGTTGTCCATGACCGGTTGGTACACATCTTCTACTGCATTGAGACCAACAGTTGCATCTCCAACGCATGACGAACCAAGTACATCCGACGCAAAACAAAAGTCAATGCACACACTGACAAAAGTAAACACCCTCGAACACAAACAAAACAGAACTAAATCACAAATGGGGTACTAAATCATGCATGTCAATCACAACTCACAAACGTGGGTAATATGTCATACTCATTTATTGGAAATCACAACCAATTACCTCATGCACGTGTGCATGGAAGTCTTCTCCTCCAACTTCGACATCTTCCACTGCTTCAACAACATCTGGTATTGCTTGTGTATAGCTTCAACAACTTCTGGGACTGATTCAATTTGTGGCATAACTTCGACTTGTGGTATAGCTTCAACAACTTCTGGGACTGATTCAACTTGTGGCATAACTTCCACCTCAGCCGATGCTAGTATAGCATCTGATACTTTTTCCACGGCCTCTGATGATACCTCTTCAAAGGCTTTCTCCAAATTTTGACGTGCTACCTCGTCCTCCCGTTTCCTCTTAGCACCGTCAGTTTCTAGACTTTTTACAAGAAATTCCTCAAACTCTAAATCTTTGTCATACCACCCAATCATCAAAGGCTACTTCTTTTGCACCACCACATTCTCCTACATTCTCTTCCTTCTCGGTGGACGCTTTGGGACAGTGGGTTGAGGTTCTTCAATATCTTCAATAATCACTCCTGCGGATTTGGCCGGCCAGAATTTGAGAACCTCTTGCGCTTCATCTTTCATCTTTTTTAGTATAGCGGCCGCCCGGGTAATCTCCACCACGTATATGTGAACTAGCTTTGTGCTAGTAGCAGCAACCTTGAGGAATTCAATTAGTTGTGCATCCTCAACAATGGGCATCAGCGGGCCTCCTATTACTTTGCCATCACATCCAGGACTATACTTGGGATGACAATAGTAAAACTCGCATATTGTCTTCCTATCGTACCTCAGCTTAAGTAACATACTAGACAAGTCTATCAGCTCGAAGTGGTTAACGTCGCAGTCATCGAAGAAAGTCAGGTAACCCCCAACATACTTCTTCTCTTCTTTGGTTTCGAAGAACGACCCACCATGATGGAAAGCAACGGAAAACTTCTCGGCGCGTCCCTTGTTGCGATTATTCAAAATAAGACAAAAACTAAATAACCTAACTTCTGACACACTGAGAAATTGAATAAAATCGAACCAAGCCATGGATCTAAATTACCAAAATGTACAAATTTCGGAGCCCTAAATCACAAACGGAGACTATTAACCAGTGCAATTATCACAAACTGAGACTATCTCTCAATGAACTTGTAAATTGCAATTTTCAATCGTAACTTACTGTATTCTTCTTCGGGATAGAAAAAATCCAGATTAGGATCGCGGACATCCCATGTTTCTATGTCCACATCGATGACCTCCGGTCAACGGCTACGTGGTCGTGGTGGCGACGGCAGTGGTGCTGGATGTTTTTTACGCCGAGGCCCACCTCGCGAGGAGGAGGCACCAGAGGATCCAGCTCGCTTACGTTTAGGCGCCATTCATGCAAGAACCGTCAATGGCGATAGGAGGTTACTGAGAGGGGTGTGGGAATTAAGTGGTGTGGATGGAAGTGTGGAGTGAAATTGGAGTGAAATTGTGAATTATTTGAAAATGTTTCAAAAACCCGCCGAGTCCCCAAATTTTTAACTCACCGAATACGTAAAGGCTGCGCACTAGGTCTAATCGCTGGCCAACCAACCCATCAATGACATCATGCACAGTAACCGCGACAGCATGCAAGGCAGGGCCAACATCAGATAATTCACGGAACTGACCGAAATGCCCTTTTAGGGCTAAAGGGCAATATGGTCACGAAAAACACGATATGTGATTACGTTTAAGGTTAGAGTTGTCTGACGATATTTTTTTTAGGGGCCTGCAACGCAACTTCTGGAAACGTTAGGGACTTTTGGCGTAGTTCACTCTTTTAATTTTTAGCATTTTAATTATGTAATTTTTAATTTTTTTAGTAATTTGTAATAGTATTTCAAATATTTTTAATGCATTTTAATATTATGGAAATGTTTTTAGTAATTGAAGTATTTAAATTGAATAATAGAATGGTGAGACCATTGAGCATGGATGTGGTGTTGTGCTCTTGCAGAAGAGCAAGGAGTAAAAATGAATAAAAGTGGGTCCGGACCCACATCCATGCTCTTGGCAAGAGCATGGATATGGATACTCTAAGGCCACCCGCACCGCGTTACACGGGTGGCACGAGTCACGTTACGGAGGGACGAGACAAGCACGGGACGCGTTGCAGCGTCCCGGCCCGTCACCAACCCGTCCCCAGCACGTCACGCATTCCGTCCCTCCAAGACGCGGCACGGGACGTCTCGCAACGCGCTCTCGCGACGTGGCGCGCTCCCAGGCTATGCGTGACGCCCACTCGCCGGCCCGCGAGTGGGATTCGTCACGCTGACGCAATAAATCATTTATTTTTAATTTTGAATTCAAAATAAAAAATAAAAAATTGGCAAACGGTAATGTTACCGTTTTTATACCCGTTTCCATTTTTTTTTACTCTATAAATACTCCTAATTCATCCTCATTTCACACACAACTACACATCTATTCTTCCCAAATCATCTCCATTTCCTCTCCAATTTTCATCTCAAATCATCTCTGTTTTATTCTTCCCCCAAATTTAATCGATCTCATGGATCCGTATGAGCACATGCGTCGAATAATGGAAGAATCACTTGAAGAAGATCGACGCCGGTAGGCGGAGGAAGCCGCACCGCCCCAAAGACGCTCCCGGACTTACATCCATCGTAACCGAAAGGAAGCCGCCGCAAGGTTAGTCTGCGACTACTTCTGCGATAACCCTGTGTGGGGAGATACCTACTTCCGTCGCTGTTTCCGCATGCGGCGACCGCTATTTCTCCACATCGCAAATACATTGACAGCCCGTGAAGAGTTCTTCCAAGAAAGGTTCGACGCCGTCGGCCGTCCCAGCCACACGACGCTGCAGAAATGTGCTGCAGCAATCCGTCAGCTTGCGACTGGACAAACGGCGGATGTGTTCGACTAGTACCTCCACATTAGAGACAGCAGTGGGAGAATGTGCTTGCTCCAATTCTGCAAAGGCGTCCGGGCAGCCTTCACCGACGAATTTCTCCGGAAGCCAAGCAAGACAGATTGCATGAATTTCTCAAAAATATTATATTTATCATGCCATTGTCAAGTTCCTGCTCCGCCTTCACGAAGAAGTGCATGGATTCCCCGGGAGGCTTGGCAGCGTCGACTGCAAGCACTAGTAATGGAAGAATTTTCCGGTGGCGTGGAGGGGGTCGTACACGAGCGGCCACAAAGGCACCCACCCCACCGTTATACTCGAGGCCGTTGCCGACTACCGGCTATGGATCTGGCATGCGTACTTCGGAGTCCCCGGCTCGAACAACGACATAAACGTGCTCCACGAATCCGTCCTCTTCGCCGAAGTTTTGGATGGTAAAGCGCCGGCCATCAACTTCACCGCTAACAACCGGCGCTATAAAATGGGGTACTATCTTGCCGACGGCATCTACCCGAAGTAGCCAACCTTCATGAAGACGTGCGCTAGGCCTGTGAACGCAAAGCATGCGCTTTTTGCGCAGAAGCAGAAGGCTGCTCGGAAGGATGTGGAGCGGGCGTTCGGAGTTCTCCAAGCGCGCTTCAACATTATCAAACCTCGGCTCGTATGTGGTTCATGGAGAGCATGGTCGACATCATGTATAAGTGCATAATCTAGCATAACATGATTGTCCAAGACGAAGGACCCGAGGCGGGAAATTGGTTCGACCCCGAAGCCCCCGGAAGCTCAACCACCATTAGTCCACCTCGAAGTGGAGTGCATCCATCTATACAAGAACGGTTGTCTATTCGGGCAAGGACACGTGACTCTTCCGCCCACGCCCAACTCCAAGATGATCTAATGGAGCACATTTGGGAAAACTTTGGCGGAGAAATTTAAATTATGTATTTTGTACTTTTTTAGGATTTTTAATTATGTTTTTTAAATTTTTTACGAATTATATGTTGTAATGTTATTTTATTTTTAATGAAGTGTGTTTTTTATTAATTGAATTTGTTGGAAAAAAAATGAAATTGAATGAATAGTAATATAAAGGACGGTTAAGGGACGGAGGGTTGCAGGTTTTGTCCCTTAGTTAAGGGATGGAGTAAAAAAGTACAGTGGGGCCCGCGAATAGTAATTTAAGGGACGGTATAGTGACAGCGTTGTGGATGGCCTAAGTCTGTTGAAGAAGACGGCTACTCTTTCTGAATTTGGGCCACTAATTATTTTAATAGCTAGGCTTATTTTGAAATGTGCCTGAATAGTGTTTAAATTTTATATTAGTATTTTTTTTAATGTTAAAAGTAGTATATTTAATATCTAAATATATTAAAAAAAACTTTTATATAATTATTTAATTTATATAAATTATTGATCAAATATTGTGGGACTAATATGTAATTTCAATAACTACGAAGATATAATTAAAAATGTACAAAATAATATGTGGATATGGAATATTTTTTTGTTTTGAGTTTGTGCAAATGATTGGAGTAGAATTACTTTTTGGTGCGACTCATACTCAAAAATGGGTTTGAGTTTGGTGTAAATGGTTGGAGGTGGTCTAAGAATTCTTTTCTTTTATCGTTGTTTCCTAAAAATTAAAACACTTCATTTTAGAAAGGTTCTTTCACTTATAGGTGGAATCTATTTTTCACTAACTCACTTTATCAATTTTGCATTAAAACTTATCTTGTTCCAAAAGTTCCTATTTTCAAGACACGTGGGGAGTAAATTTTATGATTCACATTTCATTAATTTTTTCTACTATTAATATTTACATTTCTTTAAATATGCGTCAAGTCAAAGTAGCATGTTTAATCATGAATTCACGGCTCGTATTTATCGTGTTTAATTTATTGTGTGTCCTTTAATTGTATGAGCTTGTTGCTAGTAAAAACTTGATGAAAACATTTATTGGTGACAATATCAACTTCGGCATAGTCGAGACACAATTCTATAAAGTAACAATACTAGTCATTTTCGTATGTTGATCACTGCTACCCAGGATGTCGTCATTATTAGGTTGTGAAAAACCAACTCATATTGCAGGGGATCTATGCGAGACATCATTTTGGTCTTTCGGAACGCGACATCATTTTGCTGGGGATCTATGCGTGACAGTAGCCCCAGCAAAAAATTGGAACAAATTTCTAAACGAGATCTTAGAAATATATGTACAAAATATTAGTACATCATTCATTCCACTCTACTGGAAATACTAATCTTTTACTTTATTGGAACAACCAAACTTCCCATGTGAGGAAAGAATGTTGAAAAATCACAACTTCTATCACTAAGAGAATCTCATTTCTTCTTTATCTTTCTCTTTTGCTTTTCTCAAGTGAATGTAAAAGTGAAATTTTGAGCAATTGCATTTGTAAAAAACAAGCTACAATCTTTATTGAATATTAATTTTAAGTTCAAACATTTTTGTGATATCAAAGATTGAATTCAAAATTAAAGACTCCAATTACAAAACATTTTTGTGATATCAAAGAATGAATTCAAAATTAAAGACTCCAATTACAAACACATACCCCTCTCACCCCTGAATTTTTACTTTCATTATATTTGCATTGCCTATTAATTTGTGAATTTCTTTCAAAATCATTTTAATGGATGTATTGTGAATTAATTATCATTATGTGCATTGCCTATTAATTTGTAAATTTCTGATCAAAATTTTCTTTCTTGTTCCTCATTTAACCATTGCATCATAGTTACAGCGATGACTCAAACAACAAACATTTCAACAATATTCCCTTAACCACGTAGACATGAAATTAATTAGGCATTCTTATAAGTATCCTAACTATTTTATCGATAGGAATGAAATGTGAATATGTTTATCATGCCGTATTTTGGTTTTAACTTGCCTATTTGAAATGGCTTTGCCATTAATTATATAATTCGAATTTGATTCCTTATAGGGCCGCAAACCCTACTTGGATTAGTACACCTATGGTAAACCGTGTGTCATCTTATGGGTTGGTCGGTCTATTGACTTGGTTTGTGGTCACATTCCAAGTCATGTATGAGTAGATATGGTAGACGTCTATGGGAAATTGGCTGCGCAGCCGTGATTTTGAACGATGGAATATTTTGGTGTCTCGGGCATTTATAAAGCTAAAACCCCGATGGTTACTTGACAATGGCATGATAAATATAATATTTTTGATAATTGTGTTTTCGGCATAAGTCCATTGAGTATTTCATAGTACTCAGCCTTGCATGTGTTTTCCCTATGTGCAGGTTGAGCAGCGACGAGTTGGGTGGTGTTGAGTTAAATTTGAAGTCTTTTTGGATTTTATTTGAACTTCGAGTGTCGTCGGGTCTTCATACATGGCGCCACTATTTCCCTGAGATAATACTATCTTTCATAATGGTGTGTTGAACCCCATTTACTCTTGGATTATTAATTAAGATAACTATTGACATTGGATTTAAATGTTAAGAAATTACTCTGGTTTTTCCTCTGTTATTTGAATATTAAATATTCTGGTCAAACTCTTTATTTAAATCCTAGAATATTCCCCTTTCTTAAATTCCTATTAGTCGCGACCACCCATATTTATTAACCCTAGAAAGGACCGTCGTGATAACGAGTACAACATTGCATTGGATTCAAGATTTTTTGCCATCTTACTTCAAGGAAAAGTCTGAGAATTGAATAAGCAATCATTGCTCATATTTTATAATATTAAATTGGGTTATAGTATTTGTTTGATTTGATTTTCAATGACTACCAAGAAACACATAATCACAGGAGTATTTAAGAAAGATGCCCTTAATCTTTAAGCATATGCAGAAGTAAAAATTTCAGCAACTGTAATTCAAAAAACCAAGCTACAACCTTCATTAAAATTAAAACACACTCAAACAAATAAGGTAAGACAAAAACATAAGCCCACAAGAATAAAAAAAAGGTAAACATTGAGCGCTTTTTTTCAATCCACGGCCTCAATGTAGCCATCTTTGATCACATATCTACCGCAGCCGTAGTAACAAATGAAAAAGTTGCATAATGCACAGTAAAATCCTTCCCATTCATGAATATATGCACGACAAAAGTCGCAGCGGCGTTTTGTAGTGAGAAGTTAAAAGGTGAGAGGGTGTGTGATACGAACCCGTCTACTTCAGCCCAGCAGACACAGGCAGGGGATATAGATGATGAAGACTACAGAGATGATGTTTCCTCTCGGCGCATAAGAAGACCCCCAGCCCATTTCAAAGACTATGTTGATTGTTAGTTTCTTAGTTATTTTGGTTATTTCATATAATGTAATAGTGTAAGGAGTCGAGCGTAATTATAAGCTCTATCTCGGGTTTTCATTGTGGTTCTTTCCCGAGAGATAGGAGGTCGAACCGCCCTAGGGTCTTAGATATAAAAAGGGTAACTTTTCAACTATCAATAATATATATGAGAAGTTTACTCCAAATTTTCCGTTTTCTTTCTTCCTTTTTATCAAACTCAAGTTCACTGCTTGACGGAGGAACTCTCCGCACGCAGTCTGCTCTTGTCGCCGAGCTCTCTTGCCGCCAACCAAGCTTCCGATACGATCAACATCGTATCAGTGTGGATGGGTTTCTGCATTCACATGATATTCCTGTCCCAATTTGATGTTTCTATGCCAGCCTACCACATTTGGATCATGACCCGCTTTATGCTTTGCCTATTCCGGCGATTCGCGGCACTCCACAGCCTCCACAACCGTTCCAGACGGCAGTTTACACACATATTCCACAACATCAACAGTTTCAGAACTCCCTCAACCAACCAAATTCCCACTTTCCAGAGGTTATTCCTAATAACTGCCATCCGCAACTACCTATACCTCAACAACCGTCATCTTCTTCCATGATTCCACCTTGGTTTGCAACTGATCCAGGAGATCCCTCTAGTTCTAATATGGGGAATTTTCAGCAATCTCAGTATTTACCTCAGCAACACAGTATGCACTTGCCCATGGATCGTCAGATTTATTCTCCTTACCCGGTCCTCGACCGACATCTTGTTGGTACCCATCGAACGAGTGCCAATTTCGCGGTCATCCTCCTCATGATCACCATCGAGGTGTTCGTTTGGATCCACCTCGTTTTGATGGGTCAGATGCGGCTAATTGGATTTTCAAAATCCAATACTACGTTGGTCACATGATGATGCCCGATTCCAATCGCCTACACTATGTGGTGCCTTTATTTGACCCACCAGCGTCGGAATGGATTAAGCATTACTGTTCCAACAATGATTATGTAACTTGGTAGGATTTCTTAAATGAGGTTCGGTATAGATTTGATCCAGACTGTTACGAGAGTTATATCGGGTTGATTGCAAAGTTATGCCACATGGCCTCTGTCTCGGATTATCAGTTGGAGTTCGAACGACTGCAAAATAAACTCTCCGGGGTTCCAGATCATATACTCTTACCGATCTATATAGCCGGTGTCAAGCAGCCACTCCAACGTGAGGTCAAATTGCATCGCCCTAACTCTCTAGCGACGGCTTTTGCCTTAGCCAAGGAATTATCGGCTTGTCGCTCTGAACAGCTGCCGACTGCATCTTCAACTAGACACCCCTGGTTACCTCGTGACACCAGAAATCCGTATAACCGCTCCTCCGTTCCTTCGAATTCAGCGCCATCCTCAAATCAATCGGTTCGTCCATCCAGTGGACGTTTTCGTGGGAGTGAGCTAGCCAAATTGCCGGTCGTACGTTTATCTTCTTCTGAGAAATCCGAACGATCACGGCGAGGCTTATTTTGGTATTGTGAGGAAAATTGGGCCCCCGGTCATGTTTGCAAACAAAATTTTTTGGCATATATGGGAGACGATCCGGATGACACAGAGGAGACCGGACAAGACAGTGATTTGCCTGAGGTCAATGTTATTACTGCTGCTTTGTCCCACTTAAATAAGGTGGCGGGGCGTTCATCATCCAAATCGATTCATATACGGGGTACAATTTACAATACAGAGGTCACTATCCTTGTTGACACTGGTAGTTCGCATGACTTCCTACACCCACGTGTTGCCGAGAAGCTAAGTCTTTCTCTGACTAATATTTCACCATTTCGTGTTTATGTTGGTAATGGTGAATCTCTAACTTGCTCTCATGTCTGCAAGCAGAGGAAAATCGATCTACAGGGCAATAGCTTTCACATTGATTTGCATATTTTGCCTTTCCATGGACCGGACATTATTTTGGGCATGGAGTGGTTGGAATCTTTGGGTCGTGTTACTCATGATTATTTGGCACGAACAATGGAATTTTTCAGAGATGATACATTGGTGGTGCTGCAGGGTCTCTCTACACCGCCTCGGTCTATTTCACTGAATGCTTTAACTACTCTGATGACTACAGGTGAGGAGCTGGACTTATTTGAAATTGTTGAGTATCCAGTAGAGTCAGCTACACATTCTTCACAGCCACAACAAGAATTTCCACCAGATTTGCCTCCTACAATTCGTCAGATTTTGTCGTCATTCAGCGCTGTTTTTCAGCTTCCGGTTGGTATACCCCCTCCTCGGCATTTTGATCATCGAATTCATTTATTTCCTGATTCTAAACCCATCAATGTTAGACCATACTGGTATCCATATTTTCAAAAACAAGAGATTGAGAAACAAGTTTCAGCAATGCTTGAACAAGGAATTATTCAACCAAGTCAAAGTCCCTTCTCATCACCGGTCTTATTGGTTATCAAAAAGGATGGCTCTTTTCGATTTTGCATTTATTATCGAGCATTGAATCAAGCAACAGTCCCGGACCACTTTCCTATTCCCACGGCAGATGAATTATTTGATGAATTGGGTGCAGCAAAGTTTTTTACAAAACTAGACTTGCGATCAGGATACCATCAGATTCGAATGCACAGTGAAGATATTTTCAAGACTGCTTTTCGAACTCATGATGGTCATTTCGAGTTTCTTGTTATGCCCTTTGGCTTGACGAATGCTCCCCGACTTTTCAGGCGGCTATGAATTCAATTTTTATGCCATTTCTGCGTAAATCAGTTATTGTATTTTTCGATGATATTCTGGTTTACAGTCCTACTTTGGAAACTCATTGTACCCACTTGGAGCAAGTTCTATCAACTTTGGCGGCTAATCTCTTCTTTGTGAAGCTATCTAAGTGCACTTTCTGCAGTTCCACTGTGGATTACTTAGGTCACCTGATCACAGATGGGCATCTTAATGCTGATCCTGCGAAGATTGAAGCAATGGTGGCATGGCCGACACCTACCATAGTTAAACAGTTGCGTGGATTCTTGGGTTTGACGGGCTACTACCGACGTTTCGTAGCTCATTATGCCATAATTGCAGCCCCTCTCACTGATTTGCTCAAGAAGGATTCGTTCGTTTGGTCTCCGCAGGCAAATGACAGTTTTAAAGCTCTTAAGTCTGCGATGACATCAGCCCCAGTCCTTCATCTGCCGAATTTTGATCGCGCATTTTATATAGAAGCTGACGCTTCAGATTTTGGTATTGGTGCGGTCTTGTTGCAAGATGGACATCCTTTATCTTATTTCAGCAAGAAGTTGGGTCCACGGCGTCGTATTACATCCACTTATCACAAAGAACTCTATGCAATTGTCGAAGCGGTTCTAAAGTGGAGACAATATTTATTGGGTTGTGAGTTTGTTATTCACAGTGATCAAAAAAGTCTTAAGGATCTGCTTCAACAAGTTATCCAAACGCCGGATCAACATCTTTATGTGCGGAAGTTAATGGGCTACAAATTTCGGATAAAGTATAAGACTGGTACTTCGAATCGGGTTGCTGATGCCCTCTCGCGTCGGGATCCAGACGCTGAACAGACCACCACCTTGCTGACTCTAGCAGCACAACTTGTGCCTGATCTGCTTTCTACCTTGCGAACAGAAACTGCATCTTCGGTTTACCTCACAGATATTCGAACTGTTGTTGAGAATGGTACTGCTTCTTCTCACCTATCTTACTCTGATGGCTTACTATATTATAAACATAGAGTTTACGTTGATCCTGCTTCACCTAGTCGCGCTCGGTTGCTGTTTGAACATCACAGTACCCCTGCCGCTGGCCATCCCCGGGTAGACCGTACATTTCACCGCCTTTCGATGGGCTTCTTTTGGCCTAAAATGCGTAAGGAAGTTCGAAAGTTTGTTGATTCGTGTGTTGACTGTCAAACGACAAAGTATTCTACTCAACGTCCTGCAGGTTTGCTCCAACCTTTGCCTATTCCATCACAGGTTTGGGATGACGTTTCCATGGACTTTATCACGGGTCTGCCACCATCCAGAGGGTACACAGTTATAATGGTTGTTGTCGACCAACTATCCAAGTATGCACACTTCGCTGCATTACCGATGAAATTTGATGCCTTGAGGGTAGCGCGACTGTTTATTGAAACAGTGGTTAAACATCACGGTTTCCCTAAAACTCTTGTGTCGGATAGGGATCCCATTTTTCTAAGTACGACGTGGGAACATGTGCTCCGCTTAAGTGGTACTAAGTTGCATTTTTCGACCGCGTATCATCCCTAATCTGACGGTCATACGGAGGTCCGCAATAGAGGTCTTGAGCAATATTTGCGTGCTTTCGTTGCAGATAAGCCTTCAAGATGGATGAATTTCCTGCCTTGGGCAGAACTTGCACTCAATTGCTTTCATCATTCGGGCCTTGGCACTTCTCCATTCCATGCTCTATATGGCAGAGAGCCACCTTTATTGGTCGCCACACCTCCTTCTCATACTACTCTCCCGGCAGTAGCAGATCTTATCCGCCAAAGAGGGGCATTACTGGTTAAATTGAGATCGAATTTACAGAGGGCTCAACAACAGATGCGAGACACAGCAAACAAGCACCGTCGGGATGTTCAATTTTCAATTGGCGACTTGGTTCTTCTCAAACTTCAACAATATCGTCAACACTCCGTAGCCCGACCACAGTCTGCAAAATTGGCTCGCCGTTTCTACGGCCCTTTTAAGATCACTGAGCGTATAGGACCGATCGCCTATCGCTTAGCATTACCGAAGGAATGTCGTGTGCACGATGTCTTTCATGTTAGTCTTTTGCGACCTTTTATTGCAAGTTCTGTCATGCCCCCTGAAGTTCCACTCCCAGAGGAATTCTTCATGTCTCGACCGGTTGCTAAGCCGCTTCGCTTACTGGAAGGTCGTGTGGTAATGCAAGACGGCAAGCCGGTGGAACAGGGTCTGTTCCAGTGGTCTGATTCAAGTGACAACTCTCCAACTTGGGAACCTCTCAACTCCTTCGCCCGTCGTTTCCCTTCATTGTCCTCGGGGACAAGGACACTTCTATCGGGGGGGAGATGATACGAACCCCTCTACTTCAGTCCAGCAGACACAGGCAGGGGATACAGATGATGAAGACTGCAGAGATGATGTTTCCTCTCGGTGCATAAGAAGACCCCCAGCCCATTTCAAAGACTATGTTGATTGTTAGTTTCTTAGTTATTTTGGTTATTTCATATACTGTAATAGTGTAAGGAGTCAAGCGTAATTATAAGCTCTATCTCGGGTTTTCTTTGTGGTTCTTTCCAGAGAGATAGGAGGTCGAACCGCCCTAGGGTCTTAGATATAAAAAGGGTAACTTTTCAACTATCAATAATATATATGAGAAGTTTACTCCAAAATTTCCGTTTTCTTTCTTCCTTTTTTATCAAACTCAAGTTTACTGCTTGACGGAGGAACTCTCCGCACGCAGTCTGCTCTAGTCGCCGAGCTCTCTTGCCGCCAACCAAGCTTTTGATACGATCAACATCGTATCAGTGTGGATGGGTTTCTGCATTCACCTGATATTCCTGTCCCAATTTGATGTTTCTATGCCAGCCGGATGTAGTTTTAAAGCATCTCGGATGGATGGATATATCGCAGCTGCAGCAGTGATACATCCAACTCTTGGGATTCATTTTACCTTCACATTGATCGCAATAGAATTCACCGGGATGGTCTAGAGTTGCATCGTGCGTCAGATACAGCGGGTGGTGCTTGTCCCATCTACGGCTGGTGGTTGATGCTGGCTGCACCGCGCAATCAAAGTGCACGATGAAATCACAGCTGCCGCATTCGTAGCTGTTATCATCATGAATGAAGCCTTCACATGCATCACAATAGATTAAACCTTGTCTCATATTGGTATCCGGCATTGAAGCGCACTTTATATCTACTTTGAACTCCTCACATTTTTTACATCCATAAAACAGACTATTAGTGTATTTACTACAGACTTTGCAAAATGACAACTCCCATGGTTTATGTTTGTCACCGGATTGAAGGACAAGGCTGTTGTGATCATTCTCATGTTTGTGGAGGAGAGGAATAGAGGAAAGCTGAGTTGGCAAGTGGAAGCACGCCAAGTGAATATAGTATTTGCATGATCTCATGCTGCATCTCATGTAGTAGTAGTAGTATTAGTTATCTTTACTACCACTACTCGAAGAAGAAGATGATGAGGATGATGATGATGATGTTTGTTTCAGAAGTATCGGAGTATTGCACCCATTACATATTAACTCCGATTTTCTACAAGAGTAGTCTTCCTCATCAGCATCATCATAATCACTATTTTCTTCTTTTTGTTCTAGAAATGATGATGATGATGACGATGAGACTAATGTGAGTTTGTGATGGTGGAATTCATAATCAACATCATCTTGATGATCAAGGATGAGTGAATGTGTATATGCTCTAACTCCTTGTCTAATTAGAAAAGCTCCAATTAGGTTCTCACCCACAGCCACATCATTTATTGGAAACTCCATAATCCCTCTCTCTACATGCAATGCAACAAAACACACATTTCAAATTTTAAGATTTACATAATGAAGAAAGACATATGGGTGGTTTAGTTATATACCTAGTGGTGTGTGGCGATTTGGTGAAGGCGCAGGTGAGATGGACAGCATATCTGCAAAGCTCACAATGATATATCCAATATTTGGATATTAATAATTTTCTGCACGCCTCACAACGGTAGTTATATATGAGATATTGAAGCGGGATATGGAAAGAGAGAGAGAGAGAGAGAGAGGGAGGGATGGTGGTCTTCACTATGAACGGTGTGAGGCAAGGAAGCACATCTCTCATGGATCCAATACTGACATGCCGGTGCGGTGCATGTGTAGGAACTCCCTTTGGCGTGTGTGGTGCAGCAAGCATCGCACTTGAAGGTGCAAAACCTCCTAAGCAACTTCAATTCATGGTTGGGGTGACTCGGATGATGTATGATGCTGCGCACGTCCATACATCATGTCGCTTCCCTGTGAGCATCTGACATGTGCCGTAAACGTGCATTCTACGCTCGTACATCTGTAGGAGATGCGTTCTAGATAGCATTGACAGATAGAACAGCAGCTTTGCCAATGCACATGGGTATAATGTTGAGTAAGTGTGTGCTGAGGGTGCATTGCGTGTGTGATCTTCCTCGGCGCCTCTGCACACTCTTGATGTAGTAGAACCTCTTGCCTGCACCTCTGGATACACCTATAACCTTTCTCTGCTGTTCTAAATTTCCCATAACAACCATCACAACTCTTTAAACTATGAATCACCACCAGAGAAAGTGGATGCTGGTGGCTCCAATGATTAAGCATCTTTCTCTCCTCCTCATCTTCTATCTCATTTTCTACTTTTTCACTCATGTTTTGTGTGTGTGTGTGTGTGTTTTCTTTGTTACTTCTTGTGTTTGCATATGAAAACTTATATAGACTATTTTTTACTATCTTTTCAATACTGAATTGCACAAAACTTCTAATCTCAGCAATGTATATATATCAAAGTAACAACTCTTCTCTTTCCCTTATTTTTCTTTTTCTTTTTCTTTTTGTGCTTTTCCGATATATTTATATTCTCTAACTTCTAATTTAACTTCGTATGATTACTATTGTGTATTGATATAATACTAATATGGGTTATGATCAATTGCATTTTATGGGGGGGGGGGGGGGGTAATGACAGTAACGAAATGGAAGATGCAATGGGAATCTTATCGGGAGAGTATGGTTGTGGAGGGAGAGCTGATTATGTATGTGAAGGATGCTCTTACAATTTATGAAGAGGAGCTTGGCAATTCCAGGAATTTTTTCTTATATTTTGGTGTTGATTCAAGGGTTGGGGAGAGGCTAGATCATGGCAAGGTAACTGGAATTGAATTGAAGTAATACATTGTTGCATGCATTTTCTGATTACAGGACTTATTCACAAGCAAAGGAATTCAAGGAAACTAAACTTGTAGACAAAATGCCCCATCGAGGGAGTTGGGAATTCGAAGGGGTTTTCAGTTAGAGACAACGGGGGATGGATTGTTACGATAAGAAGAGGAACGCCACATAAGAGTGGGCTGGTTAATAAGGGAGGACAGCTGGAGATCTAACAACCATGGAGAAAGAGGGACTTGTGAGGTGGATATAAAAGGAGCAGCATATCCTCAATTCAAGAATCCCATTTCTACAAGCTCTTAAGACATCAGAGCTTATACGTTCTCTAAAATAAGCTTAGACAAACACCCCCTGAATTGTAATTGTCAAATAAGGTAAATAACAGAAGTACCTTGCAACACAAAAATGCTTCCTCCTTTATATCATATTCGGCTTAAAGACAACATGCTGAAAAGTAAATAACCATGGAAGCATGGGTATCATGATATACACCAAAATTTTAAGAACCAATTAGTAACTTGGGAGATAGGTTGTATCACCTTAATTTGTGTCCGATTGTAAGTGTAGGTGATATGAACTAATCCATCACTAGCTTGAATAACAGCAGGATAGGAGAATTCCATTCCTCCAGTCTCCTCTAATGTAGCAACGTCGTGCCATGAGTCACCGTCATCACAAGAAACAGCAACTTTGAGTACAGCACGAGATATTGTATTATATGCCAGTACAAGGCGGCCATCACTCAGCTTCACTCCATCAATTCCTATCCACTGTCATTATTTAGAAAGAAGCATGATGGTTTGTTTATAAACACTCTACTTAGTAAACAACCTGAATTCGGATTTGGCAGTTGAGTTGGCTGTGCATTATCCCATGTGTGACCACCATCACAGGACTCTGATATGCAAATTTTGTTTATTCCATCGAAGGATCTCATGAGAGCACGAAGGTTCCCTTTCGCAGTCTTGTAAGGAACAGGCTGAATCACAGCGAGAGTTTTGTTCGGAATGTATATCGGTCCATACTTTCTCCATGACCTGCCCAAGTCTGTAGTTATCTGTTTTACAGATTGAAAAGATGCATTAGCAACCATCACTAGATTTATTTGAAAACAAAAGAGATGACATGGATTAGTACCTCCATCCATGCGCCCCATGAGTTCCAGCTCTCGACAGAAGATCCACAGAGCAAGTCCCCATTCTCGAGCAGGATAGGCTGCAAACAAACACTAATTTCGTTACAACACAGCTTGATTAAAACATACTACACCAGTAGATGTGGATACAACAAAGTCGTCTATGCCTTATTTTTAATCGGGCCTAATATGCCAGGAGGGAGCTGTTCTCTCGTTGACCAAGTAACCCCACCATCGTTAGATCTCTTCATGCATCCACTCCATCTAAATAGTCAGGTGATACATTTTCAGATACAGGAATATGATAACATGTAAAAATGAGAACTAGTAACAACTAACATGTTAATTGTTAATTGACTAACACTTCCATCTCACATTGCATTATTGTTGAAGACATGTAGTTAATCTTAAAGAGAATTAGAATATATGGGAAGGAAATGTTCCGATCTGATTGTAATTTAAACAATTGAACACTTTCAGTTAACGAGTGAGAGCATCATCAGCTACAATATCGGTTACTCTTACACATACTTACTTCTGAACTTCTTGACCAATTTTATAGAATAACAGCAACTGATTGGAAGGGTCCTTATACAACACTGGATTCCACATAGGGACATTAAATTGCTCATCAACAGCAAGAGGAGAGTGCCAACAACCATCCTACCATTAAACTTGTGTTAAATTAGGAATTAGATACACCAAAATCATGATTGTTTTGGAGAAGTTCTAACTATAAATTTGAGTTGATCAAAAGGAGATTATCACCTTGTATGTCTGTGTCCAAATTTTCACATCAGGAGCTCCTTCTGCTGAACCACCAAAATAAGCAACCATAAAATGATCTTTATCGACCTACAAAAACACCATACATAAATTATGCAGTTTCTATCAGATAGCGACTAAGAAAAATTTGTTACTGAGACACACCTCTACAATCGTGGAAGCATGGCAACTGTTGAAGGGGGCTGAGTTAGCAGGAAACGTGAACTCCACAAACAGTGGGAGCCAAAGGAACGTATCATTCTTCATCTGCAAAAATTGTCTGGTGTTTTTGTTTCAATTGATATCTTAGGATTCTTAGCATAAAGGACCAAGGAAGAGATAAATCATTCATTGTTTTGCAATAGTAGTACTTTATAACGAAAATGGTTATTCAAATGCTGCAATATACAACACTCGTTCTTTCTTCTTACGTAACTAAAACGATTAATACTCCTATACACTTGAAAAATTCACAACTACCTACGTCAACACAACCAATCAACCACATCCGAAAAACTTGCTATAGTATTTCAGTAAATAATCTCAATAACACAAGACTCCAACTAAGAAAATCGAAAGCAGCAGCTACAACAAATTATAACTACCTAACAAAAATATTAGTCAAAGTTCAAAACAACACTCGACTATAAATCAAAATAAAACAAGAAAGTTTATAACTAAAACTTGAACTGCTATTGTCAACAACAAAGGCAACTGACTGAAAACTTCAAGTAAGAAAAAACTAGAAAGATATTAAAAACTTGCACCAAGATACACTAAAGTTACCAAACTATGGCAAATACAACAGATTGGGCACACACTCAAACACAAATACACAAAGTGCTTTATATTTATTACAAGAAACAAAAGGAGAACTTTTGAATACCTTCGCTACGGGAAATAAATCAGGCTGTGTCCTTTGAATTCCAAAGAGTGATTCCCAGCCAATAAAATGAACAGAAAACAACAGGGAATACCAACACTAACCTTAAGCGGAGTAGCAAAAATCTTGAAACTAATCTCCCCCTTTTATCAAAAGACAAACTTAGTTAATTCTGCTATGAACACCAATAATAAACATAAATGCCAGAATAATCAATTACCAATAATAGTCAGTTGAAGCTAATCCAATTATGCATCTTCAAATTACGAAATCAGATCAATAAATGAAATGAAAATACCTACTGTACACAAAGTCAGAAAGACAAACTATACTGAAACGACAGGCTGCCTGATTTTTTTTTTATTTTTTTAATGGGCAATGAGTATTCTCTCCTTCCAAAATATTTGCAATATATTTTGTCTCAATTTATAGTTTGTATAGGACCTCTAGTCTAAGTATTACCACTATGCCGTTTAATCAATTTTTAGCCGAAAATTATCAGTCTACAGCTTCACCAACTCACACCCTAATTTTTTTTTTCGTCCTCTTCTTTTTCCCCAATGCTTGAAATTACTCCCTCCGTTCCACATTAATTAGCATCATTTGACTTGCAAGGATTTTAAGAAATGGTAGAAAGTGGGTTTAAAAAATTAGTGGAATGTGTCACACTTTTATATATTAATTTTATAATAAAATGTTAGTGGAATTAGTCAGCGGAATTTGAAGTTTATTACCGAAAGTAGTAAAAAGTAAGGTGACAATTAATAGAGAACGGACGAAAAAAGAAATCGGTGCCAAATAATGGGGTCGGAGGGAGTATGTAACAGCTATTGAGCATATTTATACTTATAAATTAACAGATAAATGCTATACAAAATATTTTATATGAGTCTCAAATGTTATCAATTATCATAGTTCCTTTTAAAATTTTATATTAGTTTTTTTACATATTTCATTTAATTCTTAAACCTAAAAAATTAGGTCACCTGCAACTAATAATGCAACCATGAATTTAAGCAAGTTGATGCTTATATTTAAAGATGTAACGATAATACTAAAATATCTAATTTTATATGTAACGTCTATGCAATTTTTACGATACACTAGATCATAATTGTTTTCGACGAATTGTCATGTCGTTAAAATTGCTATACTCTCAGTTTTAAATTTTTGGAAAATTTCTCTCTCAATGAATTTAGCTAAGATGTCATTCATACATTCGTCTCTTGTTCTATTTAACAAATCTGTCTTAATAAGTTTCACTTTTGTGATAGAAACCAAAAACTTTGCTAGATTTTCCAAATCTTTAATATTGGAGAATTCAACTTTATCAATCGAATCACTAATATAAGCCTTAAGTTGATAGGGTAGAGTCATACATTCAGTACACGAAAGTCACCACGATAAAGTTTTGCAAGACGAACCAACTTGTCGATTTTGAAGCTAGCAAATGAGTATTTTGGACTAAGGAAATTCTTTCAAGTAAGCAAATTTTGTACTCCCCCAGTCCCAAAGTAGATGTCACACTTTTCTTTTTTGAAAAAATTCTCACTCACATCAATATATAAAAATATATTTTCTCTCTCCACTAACACACAAAACAAAATCTACTAAAATCTCGTGTCACCATCCAAATGTGACATCTATTATGGAACGGAGGGAGTACTTGTTACTAGAAAACGATTCTCCATCTCTTGTGTAAGCAAATCAAGAATTTAACAATAATGAGAAAATGTGAATTTAGTATTTCGGATAGTTAATTATAATTATAACTGAGAAATAAAAATGTAAATCTTACTTGACAGTAAATCTTCACTTGGTAATGATAATTTGTAAAGCATTTTTCCCGCTTCATACGCAAACGAGACTTGATGGTATCATTCTCATCGATGACGTCAATGAAATTAGTCACACAAAACTCTTCAACTTGTATTTATTTCACCCATTATCTCTAAAATCTCGCAAAGTCCTTTTGATTTTTTCAATCTAAGATATAAGTTGAACGAAAATCCCTAAGATGTAGAATTGTTGCCAAATCATTACTCAAGAAACTCTATCACAAGTGCATAATAAAAACAAAGTCATAACTCTCAATTCTCATAATCGATGTTTTGGTATACCTCCATTATCCGAAGTAGAGCTACATTATTCAGTCTATATATTTATGGAACAATTTCTAATATTATCACGTCCCATTTTGTGGGAGCCATGATCCTACAAAATAGAAAGTTCATTAGAATAAACTTCTCAATAATAAATAGCTTGAGCTAGAAAGTAGTAATTTCCAATATTATCATGGCCCACTTTTGTGAGAGTAATAATCCTATGAAATTACTCCTTCGGTCTCATCACATGTGACACATCTCTTTTGGCCATAGGTTTTTAGGTAGTGGTGTGTAGTGGTTAAATAAAGAGAGAATAAAGTAGGAGTGAGAAAAAAATAGAGAGAAACAAGTTGAGAGAGTGGAAAAAGTAAGAAAGAGATAGGGTGTTGTTTTTTTTACCTAAAAGGAAATGTCTCACTTATAATGGGACTGTCCTAAAATGGAATACGCCTCATTTATAATGGGACGGAGGGAGTACAAATTTTCTTAAATTCAATCAGATTTATGAGATATTAGAATTTCGTTAGTGGCGTACAACCTTCTTTCGAAGGAGTTTCAAAATAAAAAGAGAATTCTTAAAGCAAATTTCAGATGGTTCGGTTAAGAAATATTTGGCGGCTATTTGTGACCTCTAGACTCTTCGTCGGTATTGTGTAAGGTAAAAATGTTAAAATTCTAATAAGTCAGCCTCCTTTAGGGAAAACCTAGTCTCCTTTATATAGAGTTAGCATGGGTCAGATTAGGGATCCATGAATGCTGGACTTGGACCAAGCCTGATGGACTTTATTTCATGTCCAAACAAAACATTATTATCAACTATAGTAAAAAATATATTATTTTTCCTTCCAATCTGAAATTACGGGTAATATGAGTTTTTCTCTTTAAATATTCATTAATTAACTTAATTATGCTATTTGAATTTATCTAATTAATATCTTTTTTAAAGAATGATATAGCTCAAAATCTTTATTTATTATTCGTGGAATAAATTCCAACCGGATTTCTATATAATAAAACTTTATTTCGAACACCTCTCGAGGATATTATCAAACCACACTTAACGAGTGCACGATTCATTGTAATAAATATCCTAGCACTGCTAGACAATGATCACCACTACCCAAGATATCATGATTATGGGTTACGAAAAACTCGCACTTATTGATACGTCAAAGTAGTGTATAACCAATATCGTATTCTCAATGTGAATCACATTGAATCACAGAGACTTTGTCTTTAAGTAAATAGGAAGAAAGATTTATCTCATTGTTAGATCCGTCGAGAGTTATACCACACTAGTGTAGTTTATTTCCAAAAAGTAAGAAAACTTGCAAACTGACACTACAAACTTTTGGATATATAGCCAAAGCATATCTAGGTTGTAAAATACTATTTCTCTCATACAAAAAAACCGACTATCTAATCTAGGTTGTGAAAAACGACGCCCACAACTAGGCTATTATGCAAAAGAATTAAACTTGTTTGCTTTTTATATATTTAAATGTTTGAGAAACATCTTATAAATATATAAGTAAACACAAGATAATAAAGTTACTTCTTCTCACATTGGGTTAAAAGTGGATTGTAGTGTTTATTGTATACAAGCGAATTCTAATCGTCTAAACTGTTCGAAACACGCCTTTTAATATATCAATCCTAACACTCTCCATCTTTTCTACTCTTGTATTTGAGGCATGCATGTAACCTTTTGTCTCCTTCGTGAAGGATTTCAAGTAAATCCTAGATTGGCTCATTAATAGCTTCATTCATCTCCGACAAAGCCTGGGAATATTGCATATAATTGGTGCTAGAATACGACATATTAGGATGAGGATGATTACCATAATTATTGTAATTATTACCCCTAATTAGGGTGATAATTATTATTATTGTACGTATAATTCATAAGTTTAGTTGATCAAGTACCGACATATTTAACCTCTTTAAAAATCTATGTATCTAAGATATAAGGAATTTTATTACTTTTCATGATGTTACTTCTCCATCTATAAAAAATATTTCAATTTGTGGAAGATACATGTTTTAATACAAACTTTAAGAGAAAGAAAAAATTTAAAAATGAGAGAGAAAAAAAAGTGATAAGAATGTTTCTCAAATAGAAATTTGGAATAATTTTAATAGCTAGGTAGAAAGAGAAATGACAAAATTTTTAATAGACAATATTAAAAATATGATGAAGTCACTATAAGGCCACCCGCAATGTGTCACGCGGGTGGCCCGTATTCCGTCACGGAGGGACGGGACGGCGGCGTGACGCGTTGCAGCGCCCCGTCTTGTCCCCAACCCGTTCCGCATTCCGTCACGGCGTAATGAGTGGCGAGACGTCTCGCCACACGCCGAGGCGACGTGGCGCGCGCCGGCGTCATGCATGACGCCCACTCGCCGGCCCGCGAGTGGGCATCGTCACGCTGACGCAATAATTCATTTTTTTAAAAATTCAAATTAAATAAAAAAAAATTAAAAATTAAAAACAGTAATATTACCGTTAATATAGTCGTTTTGTATTTTTTTATTTTTTTACTCTATAAATACTCCTAATTCATCCTCATTTCACACACAACTACACATCTATTCTTCCCAAATCATCTCCATTTCCTCTCCAATTTTCATCTCTAATCATCTCTCTTTTATTCTTTCCCCAAATTTAATCGATCTCATGGATCCGTATGAGCAAATAAGTCGAATAATGGAAAAATCACTTGAAGAAGAGCGACGCCGGGAGGCAGAGGAATCTGCGCCGCCCCAAAGACGCTCCCGGACTTACATCCATCGTAACCGGGAGGAAGCCGCCGCAAGGTTAGTTCGCGACTACTTCTGCGATAACCCTGTGTGGGGAGATACCTACTTCCGTTGTCGTTTCCGCATGCGGCGACCGCTATTTCTCCACATCGCAAATACATTGGCGGCCCGGGAAGAGTTCTTCCAAGAAAGGGAGACGCCGTCGGCCGTCCCAGCCACACGACGCTGCAGAAATGTACTGCAACAATCCGTCAGCTTGCGACTGGACAAACAGTGGATGTGTTCGACGAATACCTCCACATTGGAGACAACACTAGGAGAATGTGTTTGCTCCAATTCTGCAAAGGCGTCCGGGCAGCCTTCACCGACGAATTTCTCCGGAAGCCAAGCACGACAGATTGCCAGTTCCTGCTCCGCCTTCACGAAGAAGTGCATGGATTCCCCGCGATGCTTGGCACCGGCGACTGCATGTACTGGAAATGGAAGAATTACCTGGTGGCGTGGAGGGGGTCGTACACGAGCGGCCACAAAGGCACCCACCCCACTGTTATACTCGAGGCTGTTGTCGACTACCGGCTATGGATCTGGCATGCGTACTTCAGGGTCCCCGGCTCGAACAACGACATAAACGTGCTCCACCAATCTAACCTCTTCGCCGAAGTTTTGGATGGTAAAGCGTCGGCCATCAACTTCACCGCTAACAACCGGCGCTATAAAATGGGGTACTATATTGCCGACGACATCTACCCGAAGTGGCCAACCTTCGTGAAGACGTGCACTAGGCCTGTGAACGCAAAGCAAGCGCTTTTTGCGCAGAAGCATGAGGCTGCTCGGAAGGATGTGGAGCGGGCGTTCGGGGTTCTCCAAGCGCGCTTCAACATTATCAAAGCCCTGGCTCGTACGTGGTTCATGGATAGCATGGTCAACATCATGTATACGTGCATAATCTTGCACAACATTATTGTCCAAGATGAAGGACCCGAGGCGGAAAATCGGTTCGACCCTGAAGCCCCCGAAAGCTCAACCGCAAGTAGTCCGCCTCGAAGTGGAGTGCATCCGTCTATACAAGAACGGTTGTCTATTCGGACAAGGACACGTGACTCTACCGCCCACGCCCAACTCCAAGATGATCTAATGGAGCACATTTGGGCAAACTTTGGCGGAGGAAATTAAATTATGCATTTTTAATTTTTTTAGGATTTTTAATTATGTTTTTTAAATTTTTTTTTGAATTTTATGTTGTAATGTTATTTTATTTTTAATGAAGTGTGTTTTTTATTAATTGAATATGTTGGAAAAAAAATAAAAAAATTATATTGAATGAATAGTAATTTAAGGGACGGATAAGTGACTGAGGGTTGCAGGTTCTATCCCATAGTTAAGGGATGGAGTAAAAAAGTACAGTGGGGCCTGCGAATAGTAATTTAAGGGACAGTTAAGGGACGGTTTAGTGACAGCGTTGTGGATGACCTAAACATAGGGGACAATTTGGTTATTTTACATCTGACATTGTTTCCACATGCATGAGTCAGCCCACTAGCATGCATTAATGAAGTTCTATTTATTATCCAAAACATAACTCATCAACTGTCTCATTTATTATCTCAACTCTTCCTCACCAAACTCTCTCAAACGTGAAAAAAAATAAAAATTTGTAATTATAATTATGTGATCAAAGTTAGTTTTAAAATATTAAATAAATCGATGTTGTCATCCTCACAATGGAATAAAAAAAATACTAGTAAAATCTGCACCTTCTAATAAATTAAAGCAGTGTATAACTAGTGTTGGGATTGTAAAATCATGGATTAAATATGCTCAATCAATGGATTTTGACCAAACAATAAATGTGATGAGACATTTAATTTTGTGAAATTAAATGATATAGCGCCGATCTACATTTTACGTAGATAAATGTAGTATATTCACTTTCTCTAATCCGATTTCCGGTGAGTGAGAAATAGTGGATTAAAGTTGAGCATAATTAGCTTTTAATTAAAGCTTGAAGTTTAAGCTTAGAGAATAATTAACTAGTGTTAATTATCCCACATTGGAGAAGTGACACATCTTTTAATGTGTTTAAATTAAGTGACTTTATGTTACTTAATAATTATAGTAGATCAAGATGGGTGAAAGAGCCCACACGCGCGCACACGTGCGCGCCGCCGCTGCCCGCCCGCCCGAGCCCGTGCTCGTAGTCGCAAGCTTAGAGAATAATTAACTAGTGTTAATTATCCCACATTGGAGAAGTGACACATCTTATAATGTGTTTAAACTAAGTGACTTTATGTTACTTAATAATTATAGTAGATCAAGATGGGTGAAAGAGCCCACACGCGCGCACACGTGCGCGCCGCCACCGCCCGCCCGCCCGAGCCCGTGCTCGTGGTCGCAGGCCCAGTCCCGGTCTCGGTCTCGGTCTCGATCTTGGGTCTGGACCATTACTAATCTTTTTAGACCACCGCCGAGTCAACAATCTGATAGGATGTTGTATCCTACGATCAGCAATAGAGCACTAGAACAATTATGATGAGCAAGATAAACCCTAGTTGAGGTGCTAGGGGGCGATTTCCGCCAGAACCGGGAATGAGAATAAGTTTATACTTTATTTCTCAATAAATAAAAGAGTACATAGACCTCTAATTTATAGAATACTAACTAGGCTCAATAAAGATAAAGATTGCATAAAAATAACTAACTAAAATAGAAGATATGCTAAATAAATAAAATCAAGAAGATATGATGAGATCTTGTGCGAGATATGGTTGACGAGATTCACAAGATCGAGGACCCTATCAACTCTCCCTCCGTTGAAAACCACCTTGCCCTCAAGGTGGGTCATGAATTAAGAACATGAGTGGCTTCATTTGGATATCCCTAGCAATGCCGGAGTGTGCGAGCGGGGTTGTGAAAGTTGCCCATTCTGATACATCCTGTGTGATAGGCACAACAACAATATATGTAACTTGGATGGTTTCAACACCCTTGAAAGCTCCCGGGTCAAATATGTGAACTCCCTCGATTTCACCTAATCGAAGATCTTCACACCTCTGTTTGCTATCTCCATGATAGGACACCTCCATTGGCTTGAAACCCAACAAATCCAAGAGAATATTCTCTACCTCAAGATTAAGCGGAAGGGACGGTGGAATTGGGAATGTGTCAATTTGCTCACTCAAATCTCCAAAATTTAACATACTCTTCCCCACTTCAAGCATAGTCTTGGAGTCCACAATGCAAGTACCTGCCACACTCTCTATGGGATCATCTCTTGTCTTTTTCGAAGGGGTAAAAAGAATTTGGGGTAGCAACTCAATATATGAAACTGAGTTGGCATTTCCAGAACATGGCAATCTCCACCTTGTGCGACAGCTTCTGTCCAAACATGTCACAACATTGGGTGGAGGGATCGAACGACCATCAGAGGCGAGTGGCTGTTCAAATCTGAACAATTCACGATCACCAACAGTAAGCAGAGATTGTTGCTCTAGATGGGGCCCCTTTAAAACATTATATGATGGTGTAGTAGTTTCTGCATATTGTGGATCTTTCTGTGGAGATCTTACAGAATGAGAAACGTCCCGACCATTAATCCCGTCGCAAGGAATAGCAACAAAACTTGGGTCTGTGGAGAGATGTGATGAAACTGAAAGAGCAGCTCCATCATTGAGAGCTTTGACAATGCTATGAACTTTATCAGCCACCAATTCCAGGGGTAATTCTATTGAAACCCCCTCATACAATTCTGAATCTAACGCGACAACGTTGTCGGCATCCACAGTAACCTCAGACTGATGCCCATGATTCGCCATCTGGGAATCAGCATCCACACCCATAGCACATGTACCAGTTGGTAATTCAACTTCAATTACAAAGAGGGTAGAATCTCTAGCCTGATACGCGTCTGCTCTATTTGTTTCCAAACACCCATTAACAACAGCCTCAGTTTGATGAACATGATTTAGTACAATTGAAACGTCCTCCTCAATTAAATCTGAAGCAATCCTCAATTAAATCTGAAGCAAAGTAAACATTCAAAGGTGGGGTAAAATGATGATAGACCGCCACTAAGAAATCCTCCCAACCTTTGTCGTAATTATTATCCGTCCAGTATGCCATCCAATCGGACGTTGGGTGATCGAACAAGTATTTTGTAAGATAAAGACGGTCGTCTAGTGGTGTGTAGTGGTGGTTATAGTACTTTTGGATCTTACGGATCCAATCCGGGGCATTCTCTCCGTCGAAACGTGGTGGTTTGAGGCGTGGCATGGAATAAGACTTGAAACCCATCGGTTCCTGAGTGACCGACAGAGGGGGCGACCAACGCTGCGGAGGTGAACGCTCGTCAAGGCTTTCCGGAGCCTCCTCGGTATGCTGTCCGAACGTGGCTAGAAATTCTCCGTGAGCAGCGACTAGACGGCGTAAGTCCATGAGAATCTCGAGAGCATGTTGTTGTGATTCCATGGTTCGTCCGCGAAAGTGGATTGGAGAAACAATTTGGAGAGAGATTGACCGTAAGTGTGACTTGGATAGATTGGTGGGTTGTGCGTGTGAGGGAATTGAAAAAATGAATTTGAGGGAGAGCGGTTTTGAGGGATGAAAAAAAGAAAAGGCGTCTGGTTGGAGAGGGGAAAATCTGCGTGAATTTGGAGAGAGCTGTGGAGAGAAATCACTTGTGATGGGAGGGAGAGTAAATCAATGAAAGCATCAGTTGATAGGATGTTGTATTCTATCGATCAGCAATAGAGCACTAGAACAATTATGAAGAACAAGATAAACCCTAGTTGAGGTGCTAGGGGGCGATTTTCGCCAGAACCGGGAATGAGAATAAGTTTATACTTTATTTCTCAATGAATAAAAGATTACATAGACCTCTAATTTATAGAATACTAACTAGACTCAATAAAGATAAAGATTGCATAAAAATAACTAACTAAAATAGAAGATATGCTAAATAAATAAAATCAAGAAGATATGTTGAGATCTTGTGTGAGATATGGTTGACGAGATTCACAAGATCGAGGACCCTATCACAATCCAAGTGGCTTGACACATCATCAAGCGTGGCACAGTCACGGCTGCCACGTGAGAAATTCACACGCTCCACACGCGAAAGGCACACTCCTGCCACACGCTTGTAACCGCCGACGGTTACGAATCTGCCATGATGAGCCTTTATGGCTTGGTTGACCCTGCATGGTGGCTTGGCCTATAAATAGGCTAGCCATTCCACTGCATTAGATACAACATTCACAAGCATAAGCTCTCTCCCCCTCTCTGCATTGTTTTTTTCTGTCGAAAGCTCTGCCCTCTTCCTCTTCCAGTTCGCCGGAGCTCGTTCCAACTGCGGTGCTGCAACGAACGAGACGTAGCCGTTTTATCTTTGGGGACGACATGCCAAAACCGAGAACAGTACCAGGGCGTATCTCGTCTTGCGGAAAGAGGCCTTCCTCGACTCGGCTAAGTTCATCTTTCCGTTTGTAATTTTTGTTTCTGTTTTATTTGTCTTCTCTCGAGTTGTATTACGCCCGGTTAGTGTTTTTTTTATATAGCTATATCTCCAACAGGAGCCATATTTAAGTGTCTTGCCGTCTTCCATGAGCGACATCATAATTTTTTTAGATTTCAATATATTTGTTTTTTATTATTTCTAAATAACTTTGCACTTTATCCTAAATGAGAACATAATGCCATCCGCATTTCTATCTCAATACCGTCTCATCCCTTCACTATTTATGGGTTCCACTGCACTTTTTACCCCATCTCTTAACTAAGAGACATTAGCTGCATCCATTCATCTCTTAATCATCTCATCCCTTAATTATTCATTCAATTTCATGTTTTATTTTTATTTCCAACAAATTCAATTAATAAAAACACACTTCATTAAATAAAAGAAAATTACAATTTAAAATCCTAGAAAAATAAAAAAACACATAATTAAAATCCTAAAAAAAATAAAAAAGACATAATTTAAAATACTAGAAATTAAAAATTGCACACTTAAATTATAAAAATTACTCCGCCGGCGAACTATCACCCGAAGGCGGTGGTGGTGCACCCAAGATAGATGGAGGTGGAATACCAAGTTGACTTGCCAGATACTCAATGCCGGCAAGATGGGCTTGAATTGGGCAGGTGTCATGCGGGAAGTGGCGGCCATCGTGGCGGTGAAGTACATGGACATTAGGGAGGACGACGGCCCTTGATCCCTTGCGGCCGACGTCGTGTACCGGAGGAGCTCTCTACATCGGATGTCGGGCACTCAACCTCTTGTGAGGCGTTGTCTTCCCCGCCCTCACTAGACTAGTATTGGCCACCCGTCATGTGCTTCATGCGTTTCGAGCTCGAGCCTGTGCTGGACTGGATACCGCCAGCACACCTTTTAACCTCGTTGACCAACTGCCAAACATCGTCATGTTTGAAATCTTTTTTGGTGTCGGATTTAAAGACTCGCAAACCCGCTCTTAGAATGTCGGCTCCACTGGCTCCACTTTGGTAATTCTCTGTTTCATTCTTGTAGATCCCATAAAATTTTTTGATATCTCTGTCGGTTCGGTCAAAATGACTGCAAAGCATCTTCAAGTTGCGGCGGCGGGCCCCCTTCGACTTTTCCTTGTTGTATACGTCGATGACCTTTTCCCATAAACACTTGCGGGTTTGTTGATTCCCGATGATGGGATCGTACGACGTGTTGATCCAAGCGTCGAACAGAGCCATCGTCTCCTTGGAGCTATATGGATGACGACCTAGGTCCTCCTCCTCGTCCTCCTCTTCTTCCTCCTCGTCATCGAATCCGCGACTAGCGGAGCTTCCACCACCTTGTCCTCCTCCTCTGCTGACTCGTCCTCCTCCGTCTCCTCCTCTTCTAGCTCCGGTCGGAAGGTTTTCCAGAGTGTGCTCCGCCGGAAAATTCTCCCTAATTTGGGATAATTCCTGCGTTTGCCCATACCTCGGGGCGGAGGGACGATAGTATGCATCAACTGGAAAAGATGGTGTTTGGTACGCTGGCGTCGAGGAGCCTTGGGTGCCCGGCGACGAACCGTAACCGGTAGCACCCAAAACATTATACATGCCCCCTCAGTCGACAAACGCGTTCAAGTCGAAGCCGCCCTCACCGTCGGAGTTTCCGTCACCGAACATTTTTGCAGAAATTGGAGAGGAAAAAGAGATGATATGATAGTGATGTGAAGAAAAAAAGATGAGAGATGTGTGTTTGTGTGCAAAATGAAAGAGGTAATGAGAGTATTTATAGAATAAAAAATAAAAATAAAAAATTTTACCGTTTAAAATTTTTAATTTATATATATATATATATATATATATATATATATATATATATATATTGGAAAATCGAATTTAAAAAAATTATTTATTGCGTCAGCATGACGACGCCCACTCGCGGGCCGGCGAGTGGGCGTCCCGCCTCGCGCCAGAGCTCGCCAGCTTCATCTCCGCAGCGGGCCACGATACGCGACAGGACGGGATGAGAGTGTTGCATCACTGTCTCGATGCGGTCTCGTCTCGCTGAGATGAGACCGAGCACCTGCATCGCTGTCGAGACGAGACTAAGCCCGCATCGAGACAGCGCGGGTGCTCTAATACTCTCGATTCGGGTGCTCTAATAGACCGAGCACCCACATCACTGTCAAGACGAGACCGAGCCCTCCTCATACTATTGATTTTCACATCTTTAATGGGTCTTCATCTCCATGACTTCATTATCAGAATCTATCATTCTTTAACCCAAAAATGAATACGTATAACCTTGTCATCAAAAGAAAATCAAATCTGAGTTTGAGGAATAAGGGACTCCATTATGAGGGTCTGTGTTAAGGGCGTACTCCTTAACCTCGCACAAATTCCTCCGTGAGGTCGCGAGAACGTTTGCCAGTCGATCCACACGACAAGAACTATGATCAATTCCTCCGTGAAGTCGCGGGAATCTTTACCCGACGATCAACAACGATAAGAACTAGGGTTTGTATGTTGAAGAAGAAGAGAAAGTAACGTAAATTATCTTATTTCATGAATAATGAAAAATGAATAACAAAGTCCCTATTTATAATGCTAAATACACTAACTTAGGGAATAAGAAACTAATTATATGGTAAAGATATGCTAATATAATACTAATGGGCAAAATAATAGATATATGATAAATAATAATAATTGTCTCGTATCAACTCCCCCACGGTTGAAATACACCTTGTCCTCAAGGTGGAAACCACGAAGCATAGAAGAGAGTTGAAAGCCAAAAATTGTTGAGAGACGTCTCCTCCTGGATCAAACGCACGCCGCACAGCTGAGCGTCTTCCTTCACTCGAAAAGGAATCTGGAGAAATGCAAGGCTCAGATGCCACATCCGCAACATCTTCATCCTCTTTCGGAGCTTTGAGCTTGATGTCTTCCATCTGAATCCTCATTCTCTCAAAACGAGCTTCATAATTGATGGAACACAGTTTAGCCTCTGCCTCGAGCCACAAATTCTTGAACAGAAGTGCTTGCGAGTGCATGTCCTCATCTATCTCGAAATTCTTCTCAAGGACCTTCGTTATAGCCTTCGCCATATCATCGTCTCCGGTTATGTGAAAATCATCCTTCAAGGGTGAAACTATTGGTGATATCTCATCTTTCTTACCATGAATAGTGTCTATTCTCTCCCCCTTATGCAATTGTAGCGAATCGGGATCGGTGCAAGAATTCAAAACTGCACATTTCGTATGAGGACCTCTTGAAACAATACCCTCACAACATGGCTTCCCTAGAGAGGAAATAACAACTTGAATGTTATCACCAGTCTTTGGGAAACCACTTGATACATTCACCTCGGATATTTGAGGTCCTAGCGTTGCTATAACCTTGGAATCAGAAGTATCATTAGGCTTCGAGGGATTGGAATAATCAGAATCCACAGTGTGGATTCCAGCAGCATTCTCCCTATGTGCGGGGTTATCCCAGGCCGTGAATCGGCGCCCCTGAAATCCCTCGACATCAGCGCCGTAACGATCACACGGCTGTTGAATCACGTTTCTGGCATACGAGCCCACGATCCCTAGGTGCTGACGTGAATTGACGGACGTTGCTGGAGAAATGATCGGGCGATGCCTCCCCGTGTCCCCTCGGCCCCTCTGCCACTCCTCATAGGGCGACTCAGGCTCGTCCATCCTATGCGCCGGGTTGTCCCACGCTGTCGCGCGTCTCCCCCAAAATCCATCGTTATCTGCGCCATACCGATCCTACTCCGTCGCGTGTCTCCCGGGTCGAATATCCAGTCTATACGCGGGATTGTCCCACGCCGTCGCCTGCCTGCCGAGACTCTGCCCGGCGTTGACCCCGTATCGGTCCCACGGCGACGCTCCAAGTAGGGCAGCGTGCTGCTGTCCATGTGATGAGGGACCGCCGCCAAAACCTAATTGCGGAATGGACGAAACGGCTGTCACCGACATCACGATCGCGCTCTGCCGCCCAGAAATCTCTCTCCCTCGCTGCCAATCCGGATCTGGTGGGTCTGGTTCCGGCAGTGGCGGTGGTTGAACGATTGTCGCACTCCGCCCAGAATTCTCTCTCCCCGCTGCCAATCCACATATGGGGGATCTGGGTCTGGTCGCGGCGGTGGTTGCGCGACTGCCGCGCGCCTCTCCGAGGCATCGAGCCTTGCCTCCAACCTGGCCAACGACGCTAGCACATGCTTGAACGCCAGCGCCGGTGTATCCAACGCAAGAGTCGACGACGATTGCGACTCTCCCCCGACGATGCACCGGCGGAAGTCACCACCATAGGTTCCGTACGGTTTGCCACACGATTCGCCATGAAAGAATGAGTTCGACGATGAAAGCGCCAGTTGTTAAGGACGTACTCCTTAACCTCGCACAAATTCCTCCGTAAGGTCGCGGGAACATTTGCCTGTCGATCGCACACGACAAGAACTATGATCAATTCCTCCGTAAAGTCACGTGAATCTTTGCCCGACGATCAACAACGATAAGAACTAGGGTTTGTATGTTGAAGAAGAAGAGAAAGTAACGTAAATTATCTTATTTCATGAATAATGGAAAATGAATAACAAAGTCCTTATTTATAATGCTAAATACACTAACTTAGGGAATAAGAAACTAATTATATGGTAAAGATATGCTAATATAATACTAATGGGCAAAATAATAGATATATGATAAATAATAATAATTGTCTCGTATCAGTATGAGAGCTCTCATTTTTTAAACCCAAAAATGAATATTTAATCTTGTCATCACAAAATCTAAAATGGATAATATAGATTTTATTGTTCCTTTCAAACAATAAAGGTAGACTGATTATGTTGAAATTTCAAAGTGATTCAGATCTGAATTTAAGGAGCGATGATTAATGATAAAAATACGAAATTTATTAGAAAAATAGATTTTACTCATCTCTTCTCTATGTTCGTTATCGGCGGAGAACTGTGCGAAACAAATAGCGTATTAGAAACTGAGAAAGGCTAAATAAAGAGTATCTAAAAAATATATAAGCTAGGATGAGTTGCTGGTTAATGTAGACTTAATGAGTAGAGAGAAAATGGATTTTCCAGCTCTGTTCTTGCGAGAAGAGTGAGACAGTTGTAATTGAAGAAGATAGATGACAGAATGAAAAGAAAATTTAGAAATTAATGTCACGTGGCTCATTCACCTAAACTAGACGCCCATTTTAGAGCATCAACAATAGAAATAGCTACAAACTCCTATTGCCACATCAGCAGCACTAAAAAACTCCTCCTGCCACATCATCAGAATAAGCAACTGGACAAACAATAGCCCAGCCATAGCCTAACAACAATAAACAAAATTATAAAAATAAATAATTAACAATCACACAAAATACGGAATTAAATTTACGACACAGATACGAGAAAATTCAATAATAATATTAAAAATTAAAAAAAGTAAATTAATTAAAAAATTACATTAATTAAAAAAAACTCCTCTTCCACACACGAGCCCCCCCCCCCCCTCCGCCTCACTCCTCACCGTCGTCGCCGCCGTTGTTGTCGCCACTATCCGGTGTTGGATATTTTAGTGTAATTGGATTAACTTGATTGATCAATATGATCATAATGAGACATCAAATAAGTTGGAAGTGCGGAGTGCACACTTGTTTGAATTCGTTATGATTGGACGGGGTTCGGGGGCAGCGCCCGCGAGAGCGGGGGCCAAGGGGCAGAGCCCAGGTCAGCTTGAAAATTTTTTATTTCCATTAAAGTTGCCATACAGAAATCTTCATCCGGAAATGTAATTTCCGATAATTGAAGGACCAAATTACAATATTTAAAACCCGCAAAACTAAATAAAAAATCGGTTGGCCGATCGCTCGCCGATCGGGAGCCTGCAATGGCGGCCAGCCGATCGGCTAGCGCCCGCAAATCGGTGTGCGCTCGCCGTTTTTCTCGCCGATTTTCCGCTCGCCGGCTGCAATGGTTCGGCGAGCGGACCGGCCAGCGCCGGGAATCGGCTAGCCAGTCCGCTCACCGCCATTGTGGATGCTCTTAGGAACGCAATAGTTCACTACTCGCCTATATTATATTCTCAATGTTATATTAACAATGATTAAGAGATGATTTATCTCATCTATTGAATATTGTGTAAATGGTTGGAGTAAAATAATTTTTTGGTGTGACATATACCCAAAAATGGGTTTAAGTTTGGTGTAAATAGTTGAAGATAGTCTTAGAACATCGTTCCAACCAATCTACAATGATGAAGACTTAGACAGGTTTGATTCTTATGTACTCCCTCTGTCCCATTCAAGATGGTCATCTTTCATTTTTTGTTTGTTCCAATCAAGATAACCACTTTCCAATTTTGGAAATAACCTCCTCTCTCATCTCTCCTTATTAAAATATTCAACTACATTTTTCCTCTCTACTTTATTCCACCTAATAACACTTCCTAAAATCTCGTGACACTAAAAAATATGGTCATCTTGAGTGGGACGGAGGGAGTACTTAAATATTGATCAAATATCTTATAAATTCATAAACAAACATAACGTGATAAAATAACTTCTTCTCACTTTAAGAATAAGTAGATTGTACACAAGCAATTATAAACGTGCAAATTGATCAAAAAAATTCTTTTCAAGTGTACCAAATGCTAACATATCTCTAATGTCTTATAATGTCAAAATCAAAATCACATTTGCTTTTTAGTGATACTAATATAAAAAAAATACATTACAATTAATTAACATTAGTTTGAGCCACAAGTGTCAATATTCTAGCTTCACGATTGTTTCAAGAATCATTTTCGATGTACTCCCTCCGTCCCATAATAGATGTCACACTTTGCTTTTAGTTTGTCCCATAAAAGATTTCACATTTTCTTTTTTGAAAAAAGCTCTCTCACACATTAATATAAATATGGAATACTATTTTCTCTCTCAACTTAACACACAAAACAACATTATCTAAAATCTCATGCCAATTCTCAAGTGTGTCATCTATTATGAGACGGGAGAGTAATAAATATCAATAATAAGGCCGCCTATATATAGTTGAATCAGACATTAATGCGTTGGTAAAAAATTATCAATAATGCTTATTTTTTACTTTTGGGGTACATCAAATCCGGATATTATTGATTAACTAATACTCGCCATTTGCCCATTTCCATTATTTTATTCTAACCTCATCTATGGTTAAATATATAAATCGGCATCTAATTGTAAAGTATTTGGTATAGAGGTTACAAAATCATAAAATGCTAAGAAATGAAGAATCCAAAAAGAACAGGTCTAATCTAGCAGGTCTAATCCAAACAGAACAGGTCAAAGTGTTAATCTAGAAGTTTGCTTGCTTTTCATTGTCCCACTGTATTTTTAAAATGTTGATTGGAGTCAAAGTATTAATCTAGAAGTTTGCTTGCTTTTTTCAATGTCCCACTGTATTTTTAAAATGTTGATTGGAAACTCACTTTTAGAGCATTCACGTCCGTACTCTTTGGCAAAAATATGGATATGGGCTCAGACCCACTTTTATTACTTTTTTACTCCATGCTCTTCCCCAAGAGCACAATACCCGCATCCAACTCTTCCACAAGAACATGCTCAAGGGTCCCACTATTCCATTATTTAATTTAAATACTTCAATTACTAAAAATACATTAAAATATAAAAATTACATAATTATTTCCTAAAAAATAAAAATTACAAACTTAAAATACTAAAAATTAAAAATTACATAATTAAAATCCTAAAAAATAAAAATACATAATTAAAATCCTAAAAAATACAAAATACATAATTAAAGGCTAAAAAAATACTCTAGTGGAAGACTATTCCTCCAGCCCTATCCACAATGTTCTTCGGAGACCCCGTATCATTGCCAAATGTGAATCGAGTTGCTCGGGGGTCATATTTGACCTATTTGCCAAATTAAGTTGGGCCAAAAGGGTCCACAACGAGTTGGTGGGGGGTTGAGGTGGCACAAAGGGAGCGGGAGCGGATGGAGTCGCGGCGCGACGGCGGTTGGCCGTCGCCTTCTTCCTTCCTTGCGGCCGGCGTTGGGAACTACTCGGACCGGCGTCAGGGCTACCCAAGTTAGATCCGGCGAGCTGGCTAGCCACCTCATCCTCGCCGGCGTTGGATAGGGATACCATCCTAGACCGTTTGCTGGAGGAGCTGGAGGAGGATGATACGCCTCCCCTATACTTCGGATGCACATGCACCTCCTGCCAAGCGTTGAGGTACTTGAACGGTTTGTAATTTATGGATTGGTAGGTCGCCAAGGCGGCACTGATGATGTCGAGCTCGCTCTTGCCGCTCCCCGCCGACCGCTCTTCCTGGAGGTAATACCCCTGGAACTTTTGGATTTCTTCGTTGGCTCTGAATATGGCATAGCGCACCATACTCTCATTGCACTCGATGGTTCCAGCCGGACAGTTTTCATTATACCGGCGAGAGACGCGCCACCAAAACATATCCCCGCTTTAGTTCGTGCCAACCTCCTGATCTTCGGAGATAATCAAATAGGCTTTAAATAATTGATCCATCACCGCCGGAATGTACGGGGTGCGGACACCACGAGGAGTAGGAGTAGGAGTAGGAAGATGAGGAGTTTGAGAGCCGCCGCTCCCTCCCGATCTGGGTTCGGGTGCCCACCCGTATCGCCCATCGGGAGCATCTTGGTCGTCCACCGAGTAAGGCCTGTAGCCACCCGAAACTTGAGAACCTTGGGTTTGAGGAGGGGCCGAAAATTGCGTTTCCGGACTAGGGAATGGTTGTGAGCCGAACCATTCGTGGTTCCAACCGCGAGAGTCGGATGGATGATCACCAGAGCCAGATATTTTTTGAGTAAGAGTGAAAGAAAGATTGAGAATTAATAAGAGAAGATAAGAGAATTTAGATGGGAATTGTGTACTGTGGTGTGAAATTTTTTGTGTGGAAGTGGGGGTATTTATAGATGAAAATGTGAATTTTGGGGAAAAAAATTGAAAATTAAATTAAAAGTGGGGATAAAAAGGATATAATTTATTGGGAAGTGGGAAAATATTTTTTTATTTAATTTGAATTTTTTAATAAAATCTGATTTAAAAAAAAAATGCCAACGGCTTTGCCGTTGGCCAATCCGCAACCGCCACGTTAGCTGCTCAGCGGCACGGACGTGCTCGATGCATCGAGCAGCGCCGTGCCAGCGATAAGAGCACAATGGCTAGCAGCGGTGAGCCGCGCCAGCGGCACGGACGCCGTCCTCCGCAGTGAGCACCACTGCGGATGCTCTTATGGGTTAACAACGCTCAGTTCCCAGCTATGAAATAGTAGTTTTATATATGGACCGTTCATTTATAATTTCTTAAGAAAGTAAACTAAAATAAAGTATTCATATTACCCTAGTAAATGTAATACTAAATTTGAAAATGTAATGAAGATGCCAATATTTAGTACTCCCTTTGTCCCAAGGTAGTTGAATCGTTTCTCTTTTGTTGCTCGTTTTGTAAAAATAAAATTCCTTCTCTCCCTAATAAATAGACTACTTTTATAGTTTGGGGTCATCCTCCAAAATTAGACAAAGTCTAAGTATATGAAATTTTTAACTGATTACACACCACTAATAATATGGACCTCACAATCCAGTCACTACTTCCACTACTTTTTCCCTCTCTCTTTTTTACTTTTTCTCATCACTCTTACTTTACCAATTGCACATTAATAAAAAATAGTTAAAATAGAGAGAATAATGTAGAGAAAAATCATCTCTATACTATTCTCTTTTACTTTTCTCTCTCTTCACTTTAACTATTAATAATCAATTTTGCAAAACGAGTGTTAAAAAAACGACCCAACTAGCTTGGGACGGAGGGAGTGTATGTCACATTTTTTAGTTATCTGATAGAAGTATTTTTTTAGAATAACTCTCTCTCAATTCAATAATCAATATTCTATTTAACATTTCCGTACAAAGCTATGATAATCTCGTACCCTCTTCGTTCTAACTAAGTTGAGTAAAAAATTTTGGGCACGGAGATTAAGAAATTGTATTGAAAAGTAGAAGATGTTAGGGTTTTGTATACTAGAAATCACCTTTCGAGTGATTGGATACTGTAAAACTCTAATGGTTATTTTCCAATAAATGCAACAGATTATTTTTGTCATAATAATGTTATGTTTTACATTTAATGGTTGTTTATTGCATATTGAAATGTATGAGCAAACGTAACAAAGTCTAACTCTTTGTTTTAGTAGACCGGTTGTGGGCGTCGTCCAATTTAAGGTAACACGGTCAGTTCTAAATAAAGAAAAATAAGAATTTCACAACCTAGATAGGCATAGACTACCTATCGTGAAAGGTTGCAATATCAGTCCGATTATTTCTAAACCTTATTGAAATAAGATGACGTTGGTGTGGTATAGCACTGAATGGATCTAACAGCAAGACGAGTCTTTATGCTATCTACTGAAAGACGAGGTCTTGAGAATTAATTTCTTAATCAATGTACGTTAGCATTGAGCATACGATATTGAGTATCCACTACTTTGACTTACCAAAGGTGCGGGTTTTTCGTAACCCAACGATCCAGGTATATTGGGTAGTGGTGATCATTATCTAGAGGTGCTAGGATTGCTATTATGTTGAAACGTGCGCGAGGAGAGTCTCATTTGATAACATCCACAAGAGAAGCTCGAAATGAGGTTTTATTATTCGGAACCTAGCTAGTTGGAGTTTGATTACTCTATGAATAATAAATAAGAGTTTCTTGCTAAGTCCACTCTTGGAATTCGAAATATGTTAATTAATTAAGTCTATAGCAGACATTAATTAATTAATAGATGTTTCCATCTTAAGCGCGGGAAATAAATCAAATACAATGAAAGGAAACCCGGAATACTTGTAATTTCGGATTTGGAAGGCAGTGCAATATTACTTCTGTAGTGGCTGCTCGTAATATTCCAATATAAGCTTATATTAAATTGTGGGTTCAATTTAATTAGTAAAAAGCTAATTGGGTGAGGCCTGTTCCAGATTCTTCCTTAGATCCCTGACTGGGCCCAATATGTGACTTATATAAATAGGAGAATAAAGGAGACAGAAAACATAACAATTTATTCATAAAATTTTCGTCCCCCTCCTTTAAGAGAATTTTCGAAAATTGTGCTCTCCTCCGTGAGCTGAGTTCTGTCTTCCATTATTCGAGTCCTAGTACGTTGGTGAGATTTGCCCACACAAATATCAGCGTATAGTCCGGGACACCAGTCAGAAGATCCGAGGTCTTGTATTGAAGATCTTCACGTGGAGACGGAGCAAGCCATCATCGATTCTTGATTGAATCAACGAGGTAAATTAGCTAATTCCGTAGTAAGCATGTTTTAGGAATTTAATGTGCTAAAGCATGTTTTAATTCAAGTTATGAGAATGATACATGTGATAATTACGCGAATAGATTTTGTCTAAATAATCTGCTAAATAGATCAAATTCATGTGATCCGTTTTGTTACGCACGCTTCCGCTGCCAGCCCCTTCAGAAGATATGAATAAAATTGGAAAGATAAAGAGGGAGTAAAGTCAGTGATGTAATAAAGTAAGAGTGATTGGATATTTTTTTTAGTCAAAAAAGAAAATGACTCAACTGATGGGGTTGGCTGCAAAAGAACAAATAAATCAAAGAATTAGATCTATTTAGCAGATTATTTAGACAAATTCTATTCGCGTAATTATCACATGTATTATGCTCAAAACTTGAATTAAAACATACTTTTGATTAATTGAAATCTAACACATGCTTTTCTATAAAGAGGATTTAATACCTTCTTGATTCTCCAAAGAATCACAGACTGCTCGCTACTTCTCCACGTGATGATCTTCAATACTAGACCACGAATCTTTTGATTGGTTCCCGAACTATATTTCGATATCAGGGTGGGCTGATCTTATCAAAATATATAGGACTTGAATAAAGAAGACAGAACCCCCACACAAAGTAAGAGAAGAAAATCGACGGCTCCTTCTAAAGAGGGAGGGAAGAAATTATGAGTATATGTGTACTCTGTCTCTCATTTATTCTCCTATTTATATAAAGTAATATATTAGACTCAGTCAAAGATCTATGGAGGTTTGGATGAGGTCATCCTCAATGGGCTCTTATCTAATTAAATTAAACCCTCAATTTAATTCAAGCTCATATTGGAATATTATTATCAGCCATTAAAGTAATAATATTGTATTACCCATCCAAATCTTAAATTACAAGTAATCAGGGTTTCCACTTTTGGAAAGTTATTTCTCGTGCTAAAGATATAAATGTTCTTTTTTAGACTTAATTAATTAATTTCTTATTATTAATTCCAAGAGTGAACTCAGCAAGAAACGCTTATTTATTATTCATGGAATAATTAAATTCCAACTAGCTATATTCCGAATAATAAAACATTGTTTCCAGCTCCTCTTGAGGATATTATCAAATCAGACTCACCAGACGCGCGTTCCAATAAAATAACAATCATAACACCGCTAGATATTAATCACCATTACCCAAGATATCAGGATTATTGGGTTGCGAAAAACCCACATAAGTTGATAAGTCAAAGTAATGCATGATCAATAACGTATGCTCAGTGCTAAATATATTAATTAAGAAATGATTGCTTATCAAGACCTCGTCTTTCAGGGCTATACCACACCAATGCATCTTATTTTAGTAGGACTTAGAAATATACGGACTGACATTGCAACCTTTCACGATAAGTACTCAAAGCCTATCTGGGTTATGAAATTATGTGTTTTTCCTTTGTTCAGAACTGATTGTGTTACCTTAAAGTGGACGACGCCCACAACCGGTCTACCTAAACAAAGACTTAGACTTATTATGTTTCTTGTACATTTAAACATGTAAAACAACCATTAAATATAAAGCATAACACCATTATGATAAAATAATCTGTTTTATTAATAAATAAGAGTTCTTACAATATCCAAACACTCAAAAGATGATTTCTAGTATACAAAACTCTAACAATCTCCCACTTACACTCAAACAGCTTTCGAGTATACTAATAATGTGCAAATACGTCTAATTCTCCCACTTATACTAAAAGCGAGTTGAGATCTTGAAAGAGTCGAACTTCCATTCCTTCAACATGGCGTTCGAACGGTAACAACTCTGTGAAAGGATCTGTCAGGTTGTTCTCTGACGCAATCTTGACCACTTGTATATTTCCTCTATTCACGATATCCCTTATGATATGATAGTTCATCTCTATGTGTTTGCTTGCTTCATGAGCCCATGATTCTTTCGAGTTTGCCAAAGCAGCAGAATTGTCACAATAAATGGTGATGCTCTTGGGCAGATTCGAAACCACACCTAAGTCCAGAAGGAAGTTTTTCAGCCATACAACTTCCTTTACGACCTCTGAAGCAGCCACATATTCAGCGTCCATGGTAGAGTCTGCAATGCATTTTTGCTTTACACTCTTCCATACTACGACACCACCTCCTGAGATAAACACATATCCAGAAGTAGATTTTCTCGAGTCCCGATCAGCTTGGAAATCAGAATCGGTACATCCTAAAGGACAGAGCTCAGCTGCATTGTAAACTAAAGCATACTCTTGAGTCATTTTCAGGTACTTAAGTATGTTCTTTATGGCAATCCAATGTCCTGGGCAAGGATTCGATTGATATCTTGCTACCATGCAAACATCAAAGCAAATATCAGTCCTTGTACACAACATAACATACATGAGACTACCAACTGCCGAAGCATATGATATCATTCTCATTTCTTCTATCTCAGATGGTGTCTTAGGACACATCTCTTGAGACAAATATATCTCAAGTCTAAAAGGTAGAAAACCTTTCTTGGAATCTTGCATGCTAAAGCCTCTAAGAACAGTCTCGATGTAAGATTCTTGAGACAAACACAACATTCTCTTTTCACGGTCACGAATGACCTTAAACACCAAGAATGTGTCCAGTTTCTCTCATATATTTCATCTTGAATTTGTTACACAGCCAAGTTTGTACTGATGACAACATCTTCTAATTATTTCCAATTAGAAGAATATCATCTAGATATAAAACTAAGAACATTATATTTCCTTTTTCAACCTACTTATACACTCAACTTTCGTTTGGGTATTTTTCGAATCCAAACATCTTTACTGTTTTATCGAAACACCGGTTCCATAATCTAAGTGCTTGCTTAAGTTGATATATGGCCTTCTTAAGGTTCCAAACCATGTGTTCCTTGCCCTTAACCGCATAGTCCTCAGGTTGTTCCATGTAGATGGTCTCCTCAAAACTACCATTCAAAAGTGCAGTCTTGACGTTTATCTGCCATACATCCCAATCCATGTAAGCTACTATAGACAAAATAATACGGATCGATTTGAGCATGTCCACTGGGAGAAGGTCTCATCATAATCGATGCCTTCCTTTTCGGTATTTCCCTTGGCCAATAGTCTTGCTTTAAAGACTTTAACTCGTCCATCAGGTCCACGTTTATGTTTGTAAATCCATTTACTCCCAATGGTAGTACAACCTTCAGGTAGGATTGACAAGTCTTATACGTCTTTGTCTATCATAGATTGTAGTTTTAAATCCATTGCATTTACCCAATGACATTGTTGTCAGCGCCTCTGCATAATTCCAGGGATCTAATACATTATTGTCTGAAGAGTGATCCGAAGATTCTCCCAAACCAATGTATCTATCGGGTTATTGTGGAAACCTCCTGAAGGGGCTGGCAGCGGAAGCGTGCGTAACAAAACGGATCACATGAATTTGATCTATTTAGCAGATTATTTAGACAAAATCTATTCGCGTAATTATCACATGTATCATGCTCACATTAAATTCCTAAAACATGCTTACTACGGAATTAGCTAATTTACCTCGTTGATTCAATCAAGAATCGATGATGGCTTGCTCCGTCTCCACGTGAAGATCTTCAATACAAGACCTCGGATCTTCTGACTGGTGTCCCGGACTATACGCTGATATTTGTGTGGGCAAATCTCACCAACGTACTAGGACTCGAATAATGGAAGACAGAACTCAGCTCACGGAGGAGAGCACAATTTTTGAAAATTCTCTTAAAGGAGGGGGACGAAAATTTTATGAATAAATTGTTATATTTTCTGTCTCCTTTATTCTCCTATTTATATAAGTCACATATTGGGCCCAGTCAGGGATCTAAGGAAGAATCTGGAACAAGCCTCACCCAATTAGCTTTTTACTAATTAAATTGAACCCACAATTTAATATAAGCTTATATTGGAATATTACGAGCAGCCACTACAGAAGTAATATTGCACTGCCTTCCAAATCCGAAATTACAAGTATTCCGGGTTTCCTTTAATTGTATTTGATTTATTTCCCGCGCTTAAGATGGAAACATCCATTAATTAATTAATGTCTGCTATAGACTTAATTAATTAACATATTTCGAATTCCAAGAGTGAACTTAGCAAGAAACTCTTATTTATTATTCATAGAGTAATCAAACTCCAACTAGCTAGGTTCCGAATAATAAAACCTCGTTCCGAGCTCCTCTTGTGGATGTTATCAAACGAGACTCTCATCGCGCACGTTTCAACATAATAGCAATCCTAGCACCTCTAGATAATGATCACCACTACCCAATATACCTGGATCGTTGGGTTACGAAAAACCCGCACCTTTGGTAAGTCAAAGTAGTGGATACTCAATATCGTATGCTCAATGCTAACGTACATTGATTAAGAAATTAATTCTCAAGACCTCGTCTTTCAGTAGATAGCATAAAGACTCGTCTTGCTGTTAGATCCATTCAGTGTTATACCACACCAACGTCATCTTATTTCAATAAGGTTTAGAAATAATCGGACTGACATTTCAACCTTTCACGATAGGTAGTCTAGGCCTATCTAGGTTGTGAAATTCTTATTTTTCTTTGTTTAGAACTGACCGTGTTACCTTAAATTGGACGACGCCCATAACCGGTCTACTAAAACAAAGACTTAGACTTTGTTACGTTTGCTCATACATTCAAATATGCAATAAACAACCATTAAATGTAAAACATAACAACATTATGACAAAAATAATCTGTTGCATTTATTGGAAAATAACCATTAGAGTTTTACAGTATCCAATCACTCGAAAGGTGATTTCTAGTATACAAAACCCTAATCATCTCCCACTTATACTCAAAACAGCTTTCGAGTATACAAAATGGTAGTGCACACGTCTTAAATATCTCCCACTTATACTGAAAGCGAGTTGAGGTCTTGAATGAGTCGAACTCTCATCCCTTCTACGTGGCAATCGAACGGTTTTACCGCCAAAGCCTTTGTAAAAGGATCTACCAGGTTGTTCTCTGACGCACTCTTGACCACTTTTATGTCTACTCTCTGCATTATATCTCTAATGATATGATACTTCCGCTCTATGTGTTTGCTCGCTTTGTGAGCTCTTGGTTCCTTCGAGTTTGCCACAGCACCAGAATTGTCACAATAAATGGTGATGCTCTTGGGCAGATTCGAAACCACACCTAAATCCATAAGGAAGTTCTTGAACCATACAGCCTCTTTTGCAGCCTCCGAAGCGGCCACATACTCGGCTTCCATGGTCGAGTCCACGATGCATTTCTGCTTCACACTCTTCCAAATTAGGGCTCCACCTCCTAAGGTGAACACATATCCTGAAGTAGATTTTCTCGAGTCCTGATCAGCTTGAAAGTCTGAGTCAGTATATCCCAAAGGACAGAGCTCGACTGCATTGTAAACTAGAGCATAGTCCTTAGTCCGTTTAAGGTACTTGAGTATGTTCTTTACGGCAGTCCAATGTCCTTGGCCCGGATTCGACTGATATCTTGCCACCATGCCAACAGCAAAGCAAATATCTGGTCTAGTACAAAGCATAGCATACATGAGACTTCCAACTGCCGAAGCATATGGAATCCTTCTCATTGCTTGTATCTCAGACGGCGTTTTAGGGCACATCTCTTGAGAATAATGGATGCCATGTCTAAAAGGTAAGAAACATTTCTTGGCATCCTGCATGCTAAAACGACTAAGTACTGTTTCGATGTAAGATTCTTGAGATAAGCACAACATCTTCTTATATCGATTCCGAAGAACCTTGATCCCGAGGATGTGTCCCGCGTCTCTCATATCCTTCATCTTGAACTGGTTTGATAACCATGTTCGAACTGATGACAACATCTTTTTATTGTTTCCAATTAGAAGAATGCCATCTACATATAAAACTAAGAACACCACATTCCCCTTATCAACTTTCTTATACACGCAGCTTTCACTTGGGCACTTTTCGAATCCAAACTTGCAAATAGTTTGATCGAAACATTGGTTCCACGATCTGGATGCTTGCTTGAGGCCATAAATGGCCTTCTTAAGCTTCCAAACCATGTGTTCTTTGCCCTTTATGGCATATCCTTCGGGTTGTTCCATGTAGATGGTCTCCTCAAGACTGCTGTTTAGAAATGCAGTCTTAACGTCCATCTGCCATACATCCCAATCCATATAAGCTGCAATAGACAACAGTATCCGGATCGATTTGAGCATGGCCACTGGGGAGAAGGTCTCATCATAATCGATACCTTCCTTTTGGGTATACCCCTTGGCCACTAGTCTTGCTTTGAAGACTTTAACTCGTCCATCGGGTCCACGTTTACGTTTATATATCCAATTGCTCCCAATGGCAGTACAACCTTCGGGTAGGACAGACAAATCGTAGACGTCTTTGTCTATCATAGATTGTAGTTCCGAATCCATTGCTTTTACCCATTCGCAATGATCGATATCTGCCTGCGCCTCCGCAAAGTTCCAGGGATCTAATACATTGCTGTCCGAGGAGTGATCCATAGATTCTCCCAAACCAATGTATCTGTCGGGCTCATGTGAGACCCTCCCACTGCGGCGCGGCACTACAATATTTTGAGTAGAAGTTGAAGTTTCAGGAATTGTTTGTACACTTGGTACTTGTTCTTGGTTAATGGAACTTGTGACTGAAGTTAGCTCATCAAGAGCCACTTCACTGCTGGGTTTATGATTCATTACATAGTCTTCCTCTAAGAATGTCGCGTGAGTGCTCACAATGACTTTCTTATCTCGGAGACTAAAGAATTCATAACCTTTCGTTCCTTTGGGGTATCCTATAAACAAACATACCTCCGTCCTAGATCCTAGCTTAGTTAGATCCTTTTCCAATACATGAGCCGGGCAACCCCAAACCTTGAGATGTGCTAGATTGGGCTTACGCCCAGTCCACAACTCATATGGAGTTTTAGGTACGGATTTTGATGGTAAATTGTCTAAAATGTGACTTGCGGAAAGCAAGGCATGTCCCCAAAACGAAATAGGCAGACGTGCATAACTCATCATCGATCGAACCATGTTTAATAAGGTCATGTTCCTTCTTTCAGCCACGCCGTTCTGCTGGGGCGTGCCCGGCGCAGTCAGTTGGGATTGAATTCCCACTTCCGATAAGTAGTCCAAGAATTCGGCACTGAGGTATTCGCCTCCACGATCAGATCGTAGGCATTTGATATTTTTCCCATGATACTTCTCCACAAGAGTCTTAAAGTCTTTAAACTTGTCAAAAGACTCTGACTTGTGATGCATCAAGTAGACATATCCAATTTTCGAGAAGTCATCAATAAATGTGATGAAGTATCGAAAACCACCTCTTGCCTCAGTTGACATTGGTCCACATACATCGGAATGAACGAGCTCAAGTACTTCCTTGGACCTATTGCCCTTAGCCTTAAAAGGCCTCTTGGTCATCTTGCCTTCTAAGCATGACTCACACTTATGAAAAGGTTCCTCCTCTAGAGCTTTGATAAGATCTTGTTGAACAAGAGAATGGATCCTCCTTTCATTGGCATGACCAAGTCTAAGGAGCCACAAGTACGTTTCGTTCATTGAACTTGAAGGTTCTTTTCGTTTCTTCGAAATTTTCGATGTTGTATTGAGTTTTGATTTGCGATTATTAAACTGTGTAGAAGTGATTGTGTACAGATTGTTTTCCATGATACCACGACAGATATAAGAACCATCTTTCTTAATAACGCAGTTGTCATTAAAAGAAATCGAATATCCATCATAAACCAATTTAGAAACCGAAATTAAATTTCTTCTAAAAGAAGGTATCAACAAAACATTCTTCAAAATCAAAAATCTATCACTACTAAAACGCAAATAAATGTCTCCCACTGCAACGGCCGCCACTTTGGTAGCGTCGCCCAGCTGGACTTCGATCTCACGATCATGTAGCCGTCTTGTCACCTGCAATAAGTCAGGATCAAAACAAATATGATCAGTGGCTCCTGTGTCAATAACCCAAGTGCAAATTGATGTCGAAGTCAAACAAGACTCGACAACTAGAGCCTGGTGCATACCTGTAGCCTTGCCCCGTTTAGGACAGTCTGGCTTCCAATGCCCCTTCTCTCCACACTTGAAACACTTCCCCGTAGGCTTCTTGTTAGCCCTCTTCTTCTTCTTCTTCTTTCTCTTAGCTATCTTGGCTGGTCCTGAGTTCGGTGCCTGCCTCTTTCCTGCTCTAGGCTTCAAGCCAGAGGAACGAGGCGCCGAAATCATCATGGCCGCCTTAGCCTGGACCATAAGGTCCTCTGCCGACTGAAGTTTAGTCAACAGCTCTGCCAAGGTGTAATTCCTTTTGTTCATCTCAAAGTTGAGCTTGAACTGTTGGAAGCTAGGGGGAAGACTTTGAAGGATGATAGTTACCTGGGACTCGGGATCGATTGTCCCTCCCAAGACCTCAATTTGGTTGAGGTGGCCCATCATCTCGAGGACATGGTCCCTCACAGACGAGCCTTCCTTCATTGTCTTCGACATGATACTCCAAAAGGCTTGAGACTTAGCCGTTCGATTCTGAGTACCAAAAAGATTTTTGAGATTCTGCATGATCTGGGCGGCTGTTTCCATGGCTGAATGCTGATGCTTGAGTACTGAAGACATAGATGCCAACATGTAGCACTTAGCCATCTCATTCGCCTTATGCCACCGTCTGTGTGCATCTCTGACTCCTGCCGCAGTGGTAGCCACCGGCACTGGAGGTTGCGGTGTGGTGAGCACAAAGATGTACTCATCGGCTGTGAGAACGATGTCCAAATTTTGTTTCCATTCTATGTAATTTTGGCCCTCGAGTTTATTTTCTTTGAGAATTGCTGAAAGATGATTGAATGACATATTGACGATTTGATTTGCACTGCAAAACAGAGTATTTTACTATTGTCATAAACTTATGTAAGAAGTTTGATTAGATTAACCATAAAACTTTTCAAAATCTTACAACTGTAAAATTAAAATTTTGTACCCTCCAGAGGAAGTCAATACGCATTAAAATCTTACAATTTTACTGGTCACAACACCGACGAATAGTCCAGAGACCACAGAGTGGCATGGCCGCCTAATGTTGCCTAAGCAAGACCATCTCTTTAGCATTACAAAGTCTCATTTCTACAACACACTCCCATAACAATGCTTATGTGCTGCTAACAAGATCAAGCTATCTCATAAATTCTGTGTGAACTTCTGAATCTCGCAGTTTCTTAGGATTATTGTCCCCACAGAGCAGGTGGCGATAATATTCGAAACTACATTCTAGTTCATACTATTTATATTTGAGAAGTCCGCCCTCATGAACTTGCTATTTTCTTAGGATTATTGTCCCCACAGAGCAGGTGGCGATAATATTAGAAAAAGGCTTCATGAATTGCAGACCAATTGATGGAGACCATATACAAACGTTGAGTTCATAATTATAGCTTAGATATTTGGGTTATGGTTTTTCTTTAATTATCCTTAGCCTTGAGGCAGTTGAAGGCTTAATTAAATTCTGTTGGTATTTAATCTACCGGATAATTAAATCTTTTATTAATTGGTATCTTCCATTAGGAATTATTATTCTAGAATTTAATTCTTATTCATGTCTACTATAAGATATATCTAAAATAATTAAATTACTTAATTCTTAATAAGACATGAAAAATTAAATTCAAATTATTTCCATGTTCAAGATTAGGAAGAGATATTATATTATTTAACGTATTGATACATATCTATCCTTATTAGGATCTTAGATATATAAACATTAGGAAACTATTATATTATTCTTATCTATATCATCTAGGAATCAAAATAATATTATTTATTTCCATAGATATAGAAAATAATAAGATATTCCTTAAATCAAAATAATATTATTTATTTAATTCCATTGATATAGATAATAATCAAAATATTCCTAAAATCTAGATAAATCTTCCAAAAAGATTTTATTTCCATTAAATAATAATATTTTAATGATATCTTTTAATAAAATAATTAAATAATCATTAAAATAATTCTTCATCGTTATCTCATCGTACGAGGTTCGCACGAACGATGAACGATGAAAATCCGACGAGTTCGTCGTTGGATCACGACGCACATGGCGTCTCGGCCACAGGCGCGCAGGTGGCGCGCCATCGTCTCAGCCAGCGGGTCGTCGTGGTTCGCCAGCGTCTCGGCCAGGACGTGCGCGGAGGTGCAGCTCCTCTCGGCCAGCGGCGAGCATCTGTCGCGGCTTCTCGGCCCGTCGGGTGCCGACATCTCTCGGCCAGCGGCGCGCATCCGTCGCGGCTTCTCGGCTCGTCGGATGCCGACATCTCTCGGCCAGCGACGCGCACGGTGGCGCGCCCGCTCTCGGCCAGTGTCTCGGCGCCCGTCTCGGACAACCAAGCCATCCGGCGGCACGAGCTTCTCGGCCAACGGCTCCCGGCTCCCAGTGTCTCGGTGGTTCAGTTACGAGCCACCACACCACGCCAGCCACCATGTCGCTCTCGACGTAGGTGCGTCTGGGGCCAGCGGTCTCGGCCGGCGGCGCGCGTGAGCCCTTGCTCGCCTGCGCGTCGCCCCGTGATCCCGGCTCCCCGGCTCCCACTGTCTCGACATCCCTATCTCGATCGCACGTCTCGTACAATCGAGTAATTCAAGTTCTTGATTCGATAGTTCTTGAGTTCACCATGCATAATAAATTAAACAAAACACCAAGAACATGCTTCGCAATCAAATAATACATGCATACATGAATTTCGCGAAATTTAAATCCAAATAATCAGAGCCAAAGACTGGCTCTGATACCAACTGAAGGGGCTGGCAGCGGAAGCGTGCGTAACAAAACGGATCACATGAATTTGATCTATTTAGCAGATTATTTAGACAAAATCTATTCGCGTAATTATCACATGTATCATGCTCATAACTTGAATTAAAACATGCTTTAGCATATTAAATTCCTAAAACATGCTTACTACGGAATTAGCCAATTTACCTCGTTGATTCAATCAAGAATCGATGATGGCTTGCTCCGTCTCCACGTGAAGATCTTCAATACAAGACCTCGGATCTTCTGACTGGTGTCCCGGACTATACGCTGATATTTGTGTGGGTAAATCTCACCAACGTACTAGGACTCGAATAATGGAAGACAGAACTCAGCTCACGGAGGAGAGCACAATTTTCGAAAATTCTCTTAAGGAGGGGGACGAAAATTTTATGAATAAATTGTTATATTTTCTGTCTCCTTTATTCTCCTATTTATATAAGTCACATATTGGGCCCAGTCAGGGATCTAAGGAAGAATCTGGAACAGGCCTCACCCAATTAGCTTTTTACTAATTAAATTGAACCCACAATTTAATATAAGCTTATATTGGAATATTACGAACAGCCACTACAGAAGTAATATTGCACTGCCTTCCAAATCCGAAATTACAAGTATTCCTGGTTTCCTTTAATTGTATTTGATTTATTTCCCGCGCTTAAGATGGAAACATCCATTAATTAATTAATGTCTGCTATAGACTTAATTAATTAACATATTTCGAATTCCAAGAGTGGACTTAGCAAGAAACTCTTATTTATTATTCATAGAGTAATCAAACTCCAACTAGCTAGGTTCCGAATAATAAAACCTCGTTTCGAGCTCCTCTTGTGGATGTTATCAAACGAGACTCTCCTCGCGCACGTTTCAACATAATAGCAATCCTAGCACCTCTAGATAATGATCACCACTACCCAATATACCTGGATCGTTGGGTTACGAAAAACCCGCACCTTTGGTAAGTCAAAGTAGTTGATACTCAATATCGTATGCTCAATGCTAACGTACATTGATTAAGAAATTAATTCTCAAGACCTCGTCTTTCAGTAGATAGCATAAAGACTCGTCTTGCTGTTAGATCCATTCAGTGATATACCACACCAACGTCATCTTATTTCAATAAGGTTTAGAAATAATCGGACTGACATTGCAACCTTTCGCGATAGGTAGTCTAGGCCTATCTAGGTTGTGAAATTCTTATTTTTCTTTGTTTAGAACTGACCGTGTTACCTTAAATTGGACGACGCCCACAACCGGTCTACTAAAACAAAGACTTAGACTTTGTTACGTTTGCTCATACATTTAAATATGCAATAAACAACCATTAAATGTAAAACATAACAACATTATGACAAAAATAATCTGTTGCATTTATTGGAAAATAACCATTAGAGTTTTACAGTATCCAATCACTCGAAAGGTGATTTCTAGTATACAAAAGCCTAACACCTCCCACTACGACGCGACACTACAATATTTGGAATAGAAGTTGAAGTGTTTGGTGTAGTTTGTACTTGTTGAACTTGTTCTTGGTTAATCGAACTTGTGACATAAGTTACCCATCAAGAGTCACTTCACTGCTGGGTTCATCACAAAGTCCTCCTCTAAGAAAGTTGTGTGAGTGCTCATAATCACTTTCTTATCCAGAAAAATATAAAATTCATATGCTTTCGATCCTCTAGGGTATTCAATAAACAAGCATACCTCAGTCCATGATTCCAGCTTAGTTGGATCATTTTCCAATACATGAGTCGGACACCCCATATCTTGAGATGTTCTACATTGAGTTTGCACCTAGTCCACAACTCATATAGTGTGGTAGGTACTGATTTCGACTGTAAGTTGTCTAATACATGACTTGCAGAAAGCAAGGCATGTTCTAAAACGAAATTGATAAATGTGCTAAACTCATCATCTATTGGACCATATCTAACAAGGTCATGTTCCTTCTTTCAGTTATGCCATTCTATTGAGGTGTGCCCGGCGCAGTCAATTGAGATTCAATTCCCGCTACTGATAAGTTGTCACGACCGCCCTTTAGGTTTAATAAATACGAGCGATCGTGATTAAAAGAACTTAATAAACAGACGTAGAAAACTAGGGTTTTAATAAAGAGTTTGACCAATAATTAATATTTAACAAAAAAGGCAAGAGTTCGACATTATCCAAAAGATATCAAGTTTTCAAATATCCAAATAATTAGGTTCAAAGCTAAATAAATGATGAGTAAAAAAAATGTCTCAGTGGAAGCGTTCAAGAGAAATAGTGGCGTCATGTGTGGAGATACAACGACACTCGTAGTTCAAAGATAACCAAATATTACTTCAATTTCAATTGCTCAACACCACCAAATGCTCGTCGCCGCTCAACCTGCACATAAGGAAAACACATGCAGGGCTGAGTACTATAAAAATACTCAGTGGACTTATGCCGAAAACAAGTTATCAAAATAATATTTATCATGCCATCCTTAAGTAACCATCGGGGTTTAGCTTTAGAAAGGCCCAAGACACTCAAAATCATTCTCATTGTAAAAAGTCGACTGATCAGTCATTTTCCCATATACGTTAACCATATCTGCACATACATGACATGGAATGTGGCCACAAACCAAGTCACTAGACCGGCCAACCCATACGCTAGCACACGGTCTACCATAGGTGTACACTAATCCAAGTAGGGTTTGAGGCCCTACAAGGACCCGAATTCGATTTAAATAATCATGGCAAAAGCCACATCAGATAGGAACGTTAAAAATCAAATCACGGCATGATAAACATAGTTTCACTCCCATCGATAAAATATTTAGGACATTGTCCTTATTTAAAAGGAAGCCCACCTCAAATTCTTAATCCGAAATTATTTCCTTTCCCTTGATATCACATCTCGCTTGAAAGGAATCACCTTTAGCATTTAAATAACACATAAATCAACACAATGAAACAAGTAATGAATAAGATGCATGCATCTTAAGGCTTCAATTATTTTTATTGATAGGATTACATTTTTTTCCAATTAACTGCTTAAGTACTTCGATTAATTCCGGCCGTTCACGACCCCAACAATTTGGCAAAATGATATCTCAATCCATGATGATTTAATTAACTCCATGACCCAAAACAAAACATCCACAAGCCCATAACCAATTTAAATTAGAAAAGAGCCTAACTCTCGATTAACATAACACCCACTCTAATTAGGCCGAAGATCAAATTCCATAATCAAATTCCAAATATATTAAAAAGGATTTTATAAGAATACAAATTATACTGCAAATTTTCATCATACCACACGTATACTCCCAATCTTCATTTTTGTGAGATTTACACGTATACTCCCTCAACTCGATTTTAAATCAAGCTCAATATATTAAAGTAATATATAATAAAAATAAGAAGTCATATATTAAAGGATTTCATAAGGATTTCATAAGAATACAGTTTATACTCCCGATTTAAAATTCGTGGGCTCCCTTTCTCCCTCAACTCTCTCTCTCCACTCCACTATAAATCTCAAACAAAGAACACACCCACCATCTTCAAAATTTAAAAATGCCCAAGCTCCAGGAGCTGGTCGTTTCGCCGAATCGCTGCTGTACCGGAATCGATGCCGCTGAGGTCGTCCCTCCCGGCGTCTCAGCACCGAAGCATAACCCGCTGCTCATCCGTACCGTTTCACCGTCATCGCTGCCCCGATTCGCCCCAAACAGTCCCCGCAAGTTGAGTTCTAAAATTTGATTTCGTGAATTAAGGTTTGATTCTTTAATTCAGTTTGCTTCGATTCATTCGATTAGTGGATTGATTACAGATTATGGCATCCGCCCATATTTTTATGGGACTGAGGAAATATATCACAACTTGCTATAAATTCAAATTTGGTTATAATTTATCGCTACCTAAAATCACTCTCACATGACAAAGAAACTTTTACACAGACGTATAGCAACCAACTCCTGCATCCTATTCCTAATTCACATTTATAAAAATTCTCATTAATTCCTATATAATTATGGTTCTCACAATCGAATTTGGTGGACTCTATAAACTTGTAACACTGGAGTATAAATTAAAGTGATGATTGAACTCAATTCAATCGGTGGTATGCAGTATAAAATCGGATTTGAATGGGAGGGGAAATCGGATTTGAATGGGAGGGAGGGGAAATCGGATTTGAATGGGAGGGGTGTATACCTTTGAAACGAAGAAAAACTGCTAGCAAACAAGAGGAATTGAGGGATCTCGCTCGGTTCTCCTCTTGTAAGAAACTGTGGCTGAAGATCAATACATAAAATTATTTTGTTTTAACGGAGTTTAGGAGGAGAATACCTTTTGTGGAAGAGAAGAAAACTGCACTGAAATTTGAAACGACAGATGCTAACAGATGAAGTTGTGGGAAGGGATGTACATATATTATAGAGATTTGATTTGTTTGTTGGAGAGATTTTTGGGAGTGGAGGTATTGGTGGAAAACTTGGATTAATTACATTAGTTTGATTCACGCTCCTTTGTATTTTATTTAAATTGTGCAGACCACAATTTATTTTCTACTAGACTGAATTTTATATTATTTATTCAATTTATAGGATCCAACACGAAATTGAGTCCAATAAATATTCCTCACGGAAAAGAATTATTTAAATTCGCATTGTGATTTACTTCACAAATTTCTAGCTCTCATAACAAATTATCAATTATTCAAAAGACATTTAATTTCACCCCACATCAATTATTCAAAGCAACCACTTCACATATTTAACAAAGTTGACCCAATCAAAATTCCAACTCAAAAATTAGGTCACGAAAAGTATCCAACAACAATTCCACTCGACAATTAATCCACGGACTTCGCAACATTAAAAGCATTAAATGCAAGTACTTATAGGGTTTGAAAATTTGGGTTCAAAAAGTGGAGCGTTATATAAGTAGTCCAAATATTCAGCACTAAGATACTCGTCTCCATTATAAGATCGTAGAGACTTGATATTCATACTTAGTTGGAATAAATGGAATATGTTCCATAATTAGTTTCTGTATCTATGGAAAATATACAAGATTATCTATTAAAATTAGTTTCCATCAAATTTTGATAAGTTTTTTTTTAATTTGTTAATTTTGTAGATTAAAAACTAAGTCGTCCACCGTTAATAAGATTATTTCTAATACTCCCACTAGAATAAGAGTATTTTCCATTTTAGATGTCCCATAAAAATATTACCTTTTATTTTTGATAATTTTTTTCTATCTAATAAGATGGATCCCATTTTTTAACTAACAAAAATAATTATCTTATCATCTCAAATTTCTAAAATTTTATGGAACGGAGGGGAGGGAGTATTTGGAAGCTAAAATGTCAATTTTTATATTATTTTTTTTAAAAAAATGGTAATTTACAGTAAATAGCTATTGAAAGTCAATTTAATAATATTAAATTTGGCGTATATATAAAATTAAAGAATATCGGTAGCGCGTAGATTTGGTGTTTTCACATATGACTTCGCATTCCCGAATTGAGAGGGGAAAGAGGAGAGGGTGAATTGAAATAGGGAGAGTGAGGAACAGGTTCAAACCGTGCCGACATTTGCCTCCGGTAACCACCATCACAGACAAGGGTAGAATCGGAAATTGAGTGAGTGCGAAAGGATGGCTCCTCCACGCACGCCTCGACGGTTATCGACTTCGGGCCGGTCGTCGCTGATCGACTCCCTCCGCGGATTCACGCTCTCCGGCGTGCGTGTCAACAAGGAAGACCTCCAGAACAAAATCACCTTCCCGGAGTATCTCCGCCGCGCGATGACGGAGGCGATCCGCGCCAAGGACGCCGACGCCGCTTCCGCCGTCCAGCTCTTCGACCAAGGCCAAGGCCAGCAGCCCTCGGAATGGCCGCTTGTGGTGTTCATCAATTCCAAGAGCGGCGGCCGCCACGGCCCCAAACTCAAGGCCCGCCTACAGGAACTAATGGGCGAAGAACAGGTCAAAATTTCACTGCACTTTCGTAACTACGCGCGTGAGAACAGTTAATATCTGGAGCAGATACGCTCGATTTTATTATAATTAATTCATTTCCTTTATTCTCTAGTTTTTTTTATTATAATTATAATTATAATTATAATTCTATGTTTAGTTTGATTTTGTGTGAATGCATTTTTCATTTTCTTCTTCCAGATTTGTAGATGTCCTATTTTAAGAACGTCATCTTCTCCATCCTCCTTTTTTTTCTATTTTAATTTGATATTTGTCGGTTCTTCAAAAGGTTCAAAGAGAAGCTTTTTACAATGCAATAAACCAATTTTCGTATTTATGATTTGTTGGAGCAAGTAAATTGTTTTAATCATGCAACGATTTCATATCAGGAAATCGACTAACTAACACAGACTAACAAAATTTGGATATGTTTGTTTACATATTCCTTTTCTTTTTACACTACAATATAAATCCAAAACTCAAATCGAGGTTTTTATTTCAGAAATAGGAAAAGCAATAAATTTCTCCTATAAAAATATGTAATCTTTGAGTACTGCTATAGTTGTTCTATTTTAGTAATTGCTTGTGAGATTTCCTGCAAAGGTTCATCTGAGGACTTGAAGAAAAGGTCGTCACTATTCTAGCCATGTTTTCTGTGGATTCATTTTTTATGCTATGCTTTATGTCATTATCTTTCAATGTTCTTATCAAATACTATATGTCAGATCAAACTAGTAAAGTAGCATCTTTTGGATAGCGGTGCTCAATCTAAACTTTCGTAAATATCGTGGTAATCATGCATTTTGCATTGTTGTTGAAATTGATAGCTGCAATTAACTCTTGCCTCTTAACTTAAGTTTTCTCATATAGTAATATTTTTCCTTTAAATACTGATAAACTTGTTTATATCCATTGAATGTAGGCTATCTGCTTAATATGTTTAGTATTTAGGTTTAGGTTTGGCTACAATTGTTTTTATTATTATCCTTGTGAATTGCATATAAAATATATTTCTTGTGATGGTTGCTTTCTAGATTGATTACAAGCATATATTTAAGTGCCACAGTCACAGCATCTCATCCATAATCCTTTATGCTGTTGGATATGACAACTTGATTTCAAATACACTTAAATGTTGTCGTAGGCAAAAATTCAATCAATAGTTAAAATTTGAATTGTCACCATATCAACATTGTTATAGTATCCCATTCAACAAAAACATTGTTATAGTTATCATATGGCAGAGTAGTAATGGTTAATTTTCTTTCAATTAACAGTAAAAATTTGAATAGTTACCGTATCAACATTGTTATAGTATCCCCTTCAACAAAAACATTGTCACAGTATCATATGGCAGCATAGTTAATTTCTGTGCTAAGTTTTTAGTTTGGTACTCATCCTATTTAAATTAGAGCAACTAATTATCTAATTCTACGTCTCACTGCTTTTGTTACTGTTAAATCCCATCAGGTTTTTGACCTTTCAGAGGTGAAGCCTCATGAATTTGTTCAGTATGGATTGTCTTGCCTGGAGAATTTTGCTAATCTTGGAGACAATTGCGCAAAAGCAACCCGTGAGAAACTTAAGATTGTGGTATGAATGTTTTGCTAACTTTTCATGCTTTAAATTACTGCTCATCATTCCTCAGATATCAATGATCATCATAGATATAAGACTTTGATATATACAGGTAGCAGGAGGTGATGGCACTGTTGGTTGGGTTCTTGGATGCCTTGGGGAGCTCAACAGACAGGGCAGGCTTCCTATTCCACCAACTGGAGTTATTCCACTTGGTACTGGAAATGACTTATCAAGGAGTTTTGGTTGGGTATGCTTTTATATGTGTCCATGTTCACATTTCATTTCTACCAAGCTAGTCTCCTACAAGTCCTTATAAATCTTCAAAATTTTATTTTGCAGGGAGGCTCATTTCCTTTTAATTGGAAATCATCGGTTAAAAGAACTCTTGAAAAGGTCGCCCATGGTCCTATTGCTCGTCTTGACAGGTGTTCTCTTAGTTTGTTAACTTTAATGATCTTTCATATCATGGGGGTGGCGCTTATATGGTGGAGTTGATGCTTTAAATGTTTGTATGAGTGTGCCTGCGCTCCTTTGATTGGCATAGATTTAGTCAGGAGTGGGGATGGATTGAGTAGGTCACAGTTAGAGGAAGCGAAAAGGCTTTACTTATCCATTCTATATTGGCATTCATGTGATTATTACTATTTATTTATTAGTTGGTCTAAAAATTGAAACTTGAAGATTAATATGTAGATTTCTATCTGGATTAGCTCTGCAGAACATATTTTTGATTCATGGGATATGGATATTTCAATCTCCGAAGAAATGCAAATTGTGGAAAAAAGAAAAAAATTCAAAGCTCCAAAGGGGAATTACATAATTCAGCAAACTGGGATGTAAAATAAAGCACTGACACATCATAGTTGGCTACGATGTATATTTAATGAAAATAATCAACAAGATGCTGCTCATTTGGTACTTAATAAGGATTTTGATGTAAATAAAGATTATCTGTACACTTACATTTGAGGATGTGGAGTTCTGATGTCTCTGAAGAAAAGGTTAATTAGCATCTCAAAAATCTCTTTAATGTGCCAGCCCCGGTAGATGTAACATTTTTTCTGCAGAAAGAAGATATGATAAAAAACATAAGTTATTAATAATATGACACTGGCTGGAGGATCTGTTTATCTCTTGTAGATTTTGATGTTCTTTTCTTCTTATTAATTACATGCACCTTAATGTGCAGTTGGCAGGTCTTAATATCAATGCCAGCTGGGGAAAAATTGGAGCTACCTTATTCTCTGAAGGAAGCAGAAGAAACACCTCTTGATCAGGTTAGTGGCTGACTACTCTTTACTTCTAATCAGGAGTATCTATTCATTTTTACTCAATCAGTAGGGCTTACAAATTTTTACTCGTGCCAATTTCTTTGGATTTGTCATCGTTTAATTATTGATTGCTAATCTTGCAAGTGTGACTGTTAATAGCCAACCTGTTCCTCAAATTTGGTAAACTATTCACTTAACTGATATAGATAATGTTCTTAAGCTAAGATCTCTCTCTCTTTTTTTATCGTATGTTTTCGCTTATATTTTAGTTTTAATGCATCATTCCTGTGGAATATTCATTGCTAGACTTGTCACATACTCACATGTACTTTTTTTCTTGTTTATGGATCAGTTTCCATGTTATCTTTAATCTAAATTACATTTTGATTATGCAGGAACTGGAAGTTGAAGGGGAGCTTCCAGAGAAGGTTTCTTGCTATCAAGGAGTATTTTATAATTATTTCAGCATAGGTTTGTATTTGAATGCTAAACTTTCTCTTTAATATGTTTATTACTGTCACTCTGACAAAATACTACATGTGTTATGAAGGTATGGATGCCCAAGTTGCATATGGTTTCCACCATTTACGCAATGAAAAACCTTACCTTGCTCAAGGTCCTATTTCAAATAAGGTAAGATCATTCTTTCATTTCCTAACACTGATTTTGATCCACGGGATGCATGAAATTCTGATATAATGGTCCAACATCAAGATTAGGGATGTCAATCCAGCCGAAACCCGTGGGTCAACATGAATAACGCCTGATAAAATTATAGGGTCAAGGCTATAAAATTGTGACCTGAATGTGAAATTAGGTTATTCGGGTCAGCCCTAATGGGTTGACGGGTTACTTGGGCTGGCCCGGTCAGGTTGCATATTTTAGTTAAAAAATTTGGATTTGGATTTTACTGATATTATATGCTGCAGCCTACATGTATTATAGTTTCTCTTATCCACACACCACGCCTATACATACGGACATATAGTAGTCACCACACCAATCCTCCCTCGATCTCTCCAGTTCCAACGGCCTCGTGATTTTCAGTGATTGGTCTTGTTGAGAACCAATTTATTCCAAATTTGATCTTTATCAATTTTAATAGTTTTCAATTCTTATGCAAGACTTTCATTGATTTTGGCATCTTCATTATGATATGTATTTTTGGAATTGTGTAACTATCCATTAGGTTTTTATCTTAAGTTACTTAAGTTTTCATTAGCAAATATTTAGCCAAATGTAGGTTGTGTTATTGTATTAAAATATGATCTGTCATTGCTTATATTCTTCCATCTTTCATTCTCTTTTATTTTGTGGAGTTTTATATGTTGGTGCAACGGAAGACAAAAAAGAATATGTTTAGAAAACTTCAAAAAACTTTAATACGTTCCATTTCATTTTTTGGCCAGACTACCCGACGGGCTAGCCCAAAAAACCCAAAGGGTTACGGTTGAAAATTTATAGCCTGAACAATTTGCCACCCGAATAGCCCGCTCGTGCCCAAATAGCCCGACAACCCGAGCGGGTTGGCCCGATTGACATACCTAATCAATATCCTTGGTTTTCAATTGAATACTTTCATTGCCTTACATATTCTCTTTTTAACATTCCTTATTGGCTCCCTGTCAAAAGTATTTGCATTAAATATAATCTACTATGCTGTGATGCTTATGAGTTGTGAATGCTAAGTGTACATAATTTGTTACTCCCTCCTTCCACGAATAGGAGTCCCGTTTTTCCATTTTGGTCCTCCGCGAATAGGAGTCCCGGTTCATAATTACTATAAATGGTAAAGAGGCCCCATATTCCACTAACTCATTTATCATTATTTTATGTTCATAAATTATATGGAATAAACAACAATCAACCACAACTATTAGTTTAGCACCCAAGGCTTTGAGTTAATTCACATGTTTAATAAAATCCATTTATATGGTGCAACATCCGCTGCTTAATACAATTTTCCATAATTTCTTTATGCAAAGATTATATCTTACTTTCATAATTCTTAATTGCGCATCCCTAATGCAGATGATATACTCTGGATACAGTTGCCAGCAAGGGTGGTTCTGCACACCGTGCAGCAGTTATCCAGGTTTAAGGTTGGTTTTGTGTGACATTCTTGTAACTGACCATTAAACATTACTTCTTAAGTCCCTCTTTGATTATTTTCGAGATTTGTCACTGTATCGACCATGCCTAACCAGCTAACTACAAGATTGTAGTCTTACGCAAGGTGGTTCTTTATCATTGAAATGTCATCGGAGCTCTTAATCAGTAGTGGTTTTCGTTGCATGAACAACTTTATTATAATATGTTTACAAGTTAACCTTCACGTTGTTTAGTTCAATCTTTCAATAATAAGTTGTGTCATTATTCAATATGCTTTTCACATTATTGCCCAGGTCTTTGAAGAACATCTTGAGGATTCACATAAAGAAGGTGAATCATTTGAAATGGGAGCAAATCCCAGTCCCATCAAGGTTGATCTTATCTTTGGTACTTAAAACAAATTAAGTTGGATAATCATCATAGGAGTGTCCTATGCCATTTTATAATTATTTTGCTCTAGATATGATTAGGTTACATTATGTCATAACTAACTGAACTCTGATGGATCTTCCAGCGTGAGATCTATTGTTGTTCTTAATCTTCCTAGCTATGGAAGTGGAAGAAATCCATGGGGCAAGCTAAAGCCAGATTATCTAGAGAAGGTACTTAAATAATCCACAGCTTATAACTTCAGCTGTATATGGATATACCATTATTCATTTCTGCTTGAGTGCAGGATTAGTTTTATATTCACAACATTTTTCTAGAAATGTGTTTTCTACAGTAAAGGCCAAGCCTGGTTTTAGATATTTACCTTCAAATCATTACTATTCTTGAACAGATACATTCTGAAACTCTTCTTTACTGAGGTTTTAAATTTAATTTTTTTCGCCCTACAGCCAGCTTTCAATGGCGCTTCATGGTTTCATTCTTCACATTACAAACGGAAATAGTTTTTGGGCCACGTTTTAGAGGGCGCATTTCGTCCTATTAAATGTCACACTATTCTTTGATAGCTTCACTGTCAAATGTAAATTTTAAAATAGCTAAGATATTAAGTAGAAAGTGAAATTAAAAAAGAACATTTATTTGGAGGTTGCACAACAACAGTGGATAGGGAAAGAGCCCCCTCCTCTCCTGGTTTCTTGGGAGATTAAGGCCTAGTTAGTTTTATATAATACATATTCTGGTGGCTTCTGCATCTCCTCTCAACTGATGCCTAGAAGTTATCTCTATTGAGAATGTAGGAATTCCATTTTATATCTAGTCCTAATTATTTTCCTCTTAACTTTTATTTGACCAATTTTATTTGATCGCTTGAGGAGGATTTTATGGGTTACAAGATGATGAATCTTTTATTCATTTTTTTCTCCTCTCATTCTTCCTCCTTTTTGTTTTGCCAGAGGGGGTTTGTTCAGGCTCACCCAGATGATGGTTGTTTGGAAATTTTTGGTCTTAAACATGGATGGCATGCTTCGATGGTTATGGCTGAAGTAATATCCGCCAAACACATAGCACAGGTAGTGTACCGTTTTTCCAGCTAGGTTGAATGATTATCTTGTTTGTGGGTCAATGAAAATAGATCATTTTTAATACCAGTCATGATAGAGCATAGCATGATTGTTTTTCATTTGTTCCACCTCTCAAGCAAATGTTAGTGTTGGGGTGGGGGACCTCACTAGAAGTTTTCTTTTTTCTACCTTCTCCCTTTTCTCTTCGTTGAACTTATGCTTGAATTTTTCCATCTCAAAATGTTTCTCAACGCTTGAACTTACATAAGCCGGTGGTCTGATCACCATTTTAGTTAGTCTATTCTCGTATTTTATTCCGTTTGAATAGTACAAAACAGTTTTATGAACACTCCAACGCACGCAAATTCCTATTTAAGGGAAGCCATCCATTGTGGTGCATATGAAAAGTTACTGCAGTCTTTAGGCCTTCACCTAAAATCATCGATAATTGATGTTGTTGGTTTTGATACTGCTCCAGGCTTCAGATATCCGATTCGAGCTCAGAGGAGGAGAATGGAAGAAGTCCTACCTACAAATGGATGGCGAACCATGGAAACAACCAATGGACAAGGACTTCTCAACGTTTGTGGAAATTAAGAGAGTGTCGAATCAGTCCCTCATGGTCAGGGCAGAATAGGTTCGTGTGGAAAGCTACTTACTACAGCAATAAGTCACTGTACATACATATTTTAGCTTTGCATTAATATATTCTTTGAGCTGAAGTTTAGTAGACTCCAGAGTGAAATTGAGTAACTATGTTTCTAATTCGCAAGCATCGAATCTTAATATAATAGGTTGGTTGTTGCTTCCAGTTTTAGTTTTTTTTTGCTCTCTATACTATTAGGGCCTGTTTGATACTATAGAAATGCCGAGATATGGATTTATATCTGCATATTTCCACCTGTTTGGTACCAAAGTTATTACTATCTCATGGCCCGCATTAATGCGCTAGTCCCGTCTAGGCCCAACAAAAACCAACTATTTCACCATTTTTAGTATCTTATCAAATTCGTAAGATACAACACTGTTCAACCTAGATTTCCATAATGCCATTTTCTGCATTCTCTCAAGCCGCACCCCTCTCGCCCTTCTCTCCCCATCCAGAGTGCTTCTGCTGCTGTATCTCACTTTGTCAACCACTGCGACTCTCTCGTTGAAGGCGGCTGGCCTTCCGACGGTGTGCCGTCGCTGGATTGCTCTCTATCCTTGCAACTTTGCCTCTCTCCTTCGATGTGTGCGGTGGTGTGTGCGCGGTTGGAATCGGTTGCCTCCAGTGGAAGTGGGGGTGTTTCTCAACGGCAGTTGTTGTAACTTTACCACCGTAGCACCATCCTTTTCTGTTGTCGAGTTCTTAAGACAATTTAGTTTAAAATTTTAGATCTGAGACTTTATGTCTATGTTCTGAGTACTATGCCCTTGCCCTTCGTCGAGGAAGTAAATGATTTAACAACTACTCTCCATTCGTGCTCTGTCATTGAGTTCTTGAGGCAGTCAACAATTTATTGGTTGTTGTGGCTTGATTTCTTGGGAGATATGTTCTCGAGGCAGTGATGATATAATGACATGGAGTAGTTTAATTAAGATTGGAGGCTCTAATTCTCCATAATTTTGTGTTCTATACTCTACCATTCTTCGTCTGTGTTGGGGTGTTGGGGTGTAGATGTGCTCTATCTTCATATTGACACTAATGAAGAATTTTAGCAATTCATTAATACCTTGAGAATTAGGACAAATGTGTCCTTTCACTGACATTATATTGATAACTATTTGATCTATTAAACAATAATATAAAATCTTTATCTTGTTCCTAATCTAGACTCCGACTCGTGTTTCTTGCAGTCACGAGTTACGTATATTGCTATATCCTACCCAGGTTATCTTTTTGGCAGTGCAACGTTGAACCAAAGAATAATTTGGGCCCTTAAAAGTAGAGAAATTATGTGTATATTTTTTCCAGATCCTGATATCTAAATGCATCTAAAATAATTTTGTCAATATACAACAACTCATTCTACAAAATGTTTTAAACATGATCAAATAAATAAAACTAAAAAAATCCATGGCATTAATCATGGGATAAACAATCTTAATAGTCTGTTACTAACTGAAAAACCGAGGTCAAACATGAAATCGTTTTGAAATATTCCTGTTTTTTTTCATTTTAGTCCATTCTCTCTTCATTCATTTCTATTAATAATATTTTTATACTTTTTTCTCTTTAATAGTACTTTATTAGTTTTGCATTTATCCTCGTATCAACGTCACTAGGACTATTTTTCTTGGACGATATAATATTAATTGTATACCCTAAGAAATCGTTTAATAAGTTGGAAAAGCGAAGAAAATACCTTTGGCTCTTGCCCAACCAGAGATTCACTCTTCTATCTCCATGATGTTATTCTCCAAATTAAAATTTGACAGCATACGATCAAATTTTAATTTCTTGATTCTTCTAGAATTGCCAGTGTGAGACGTAAAAGAACTACAACAAATTTCTTAATTCCACTTTCCTATTTCTCTTAAGTTTTCAGAATTCTAAAAATTTCACGAGATGTAAAACCCACGACAAATTTCTTATTTCCACTCTTGCCAGCCTACTGCCATTATGGTTGCTGCTGCAGTGAAAAAATTATTATACCATACACTAACTTTTTCTGTTTTCTAAGATTTAACCGACAACTTTGATACCAATTGAAGAATTTTTTTTATCAAACAAAAACTATAAGATGTGAATTCTGACTTGTTTTTCAATTTTCCTTGAACCGCCGCCAACACTTGAAATCAATCAAGACAATTTGATGCAAAAGAAATCAAATCTGCAAGGACGAAGTTTGGGGAGAAGTTTTTGGAGTTTTTAGAGAAGAATCAAGAACAATACTACACTGTATTCTCCCAGTTTTGATGGAAAATAAAGAATTCTCAAAAGAAGCTATTCTAGGGGGAAGAAAAGAATTCTCAATTAAAGAATGGAGATAATAGAGATTTGAATTTGTAATCGCTCAATAACCCTAAAATGTACTACCACTAAAGATTTATTAGTGTATGCCGTTTTTGTTTTTTTTTTTTTTTTGGGGGGGGGGGGGGGGGGGATGAAAATATTCACAAATACTAGTTCTTTTGCATAAAATTAAAAATATATATGTATATATTTATTTATACATTTATCTGTGGCGGGTGTGAGAATTTGAAGTATATCTCAACAAATGGACAAACTGAATGATAATAATAGGGAATATGAAGTGTTTCTACATACCGCTTTAATATATTTTGTGATCTTACCATAATCATTTTCATACACAACATATCTTATTCATGGAAACATCGTCCAACCTTGAAGAAATTGTGAAGGTAGTTCACCACAACACCTTCCGCTTGGACCGTTGCCGGAATTGCTTTCTAGTCATGCACCAAGATGTGTTAAATGTGCTCAACTGTATCCAAGAGAAAATGATTATAAACCCCGCATCTAAAGAATGAGTAACAACGAATCGTTGTTAAGTGATTTTTAGGAGAACAAAGAACAGCATACCACTTCGTCAATAACAATGACTACAGCCTATATGCTAATACATCATACATGATTCAAGCAGTGGAAAAGAGTCGCAGAGTTGGTCAATACAGATATTACTTACATTGCTGACGAGCTGCGCTCCAAACCACGCAGAATCCCCGCCATTAGGGGGAGGTAAAACCCGAACTCCATTGGAAAAGGAAGTTGGCAGAAGTCCGTACAGTTCTTTCTCTAGTCTTGCTGGAAAAGAAACAACAAAGAGATCAAACTTCCAGCATCCATCATCACACCAGTGATTGTTTGGGACTTCCAACTGCAACTTCATTTATCAGGTTCTCAGTTTCATGTTAATTTTTTTACTCACTACCCAAACACTGAAACTTCTCTTCGGGGTATTACAAAAAAACCAAAACTGTATCATCAAATCATTTTTCCAACAAACCAGTGATCGGATTCTGATATATCTAATTATTTCCTGTTCCAAAACTAAAACATGTGCAGTTTATCTATCTAAACTACAAACTTCGGTCCTTTTACATTAAGAAACTGAGTTGATGCAGAAGGATATAAACCTGCTAATCCTGGCATACATGCACTGCCACCGGCCAAGACAACAGTTTTATACCAATTATCATCCGCAGTTAATTCAGCATCATGGCAGTGATCCATGCAAAGCGCCACCGCCTGATGCAGACCCATAGCCTGCCTGTAAAGATATAATAATATAGTATTACTATATCAGCAGCAGCAGACAGATACCAAACATTGATAATGAGAGAACAAGCTATTAAGTTTTTTCCTAGTAAATTCCATCTAATTATATTTTAAGCCTTCAGGTACATCAAAATGAGCATCGGAGATTGTTCCTAAACCTGAGATGACCTTTATAAAAAATTGAGTTAATCACATACATAGATGCTAGAAAAAGAAAACTCCAAGAGTTGGTTTCATCTAATACTACAACCAGTCATTGTTAAGACAAGTGTACATACATTCCTGCCATGCGAGGCTGAAACAGTATTTCTCCTGTCTGAAAGCGCTCATTTGAAAGCGTAAACGAACTGGAAGGTGAAATATCAAACGATGCTCGAGTGTCTTTGGATAGTTCATCTTCATAGTCAAGGGCAACATAACACAAGTTCTGCAAGTCCAAATACACAAGAAAGGCAGTGAAATGAAATTAACTGCCCCAGAAAACCTCAAACAATAAAAAGATGACTGTTGTCATATATATGAATCACAACAAGTTAACAATGCAAGTTTATCTCTTTTTTGTATTTTAACCCAAGAAAAAAATACAGGAAGGTTTACTCCAATAAGAATCAATCTCATAAATGATATGGGAAAATATTAGTAAGGGAGAGAAATGTCACAATAGTTATGAGATCAAATCCAAGAAGACAAGACCAGATACAAGAGATAACACTTCCACGGGTGAGGTTAAAAGTTAGTAATGATAACAAGTTAGGGGCGCAAAGAGAAGCAGCTAGGCAACTTCAAGTGTATATGATCCCAAGGATGATCGAATAACTTTCTAGACTTCTAGTTAGTCCCATCCATCATTGATATGTACAAGTTGTAGTAGAAAAGTAGTTATAGGAGTATTAGGGCATATTTATCCTCAGATGGATGTGGAATAAGTCAGTGTTTTTGGCAGCTGTTGCAGGCTAGGGAACTTTCCCCTGATGGATTCAGTCCAGTTATGTTCATTTCCTTGAATTCCATAGTTGTGTGATGTAAAATTTGAGAGGTTAATAACACAAGAGAGACTAGTACCTCTTTCAATGTGCGGACAGTATACAGAGAGTCAAATTGTATGTTATTCTGTTGCATCCGATCTCGGAGGTATCCTGTAAGTTTCAAAGCTCCCATCCCAACAACTTCCACCCCAACCTTATACATCACCTTGCCATGTAAAACTGTCATCACAAAAATGCATATGTAGTCCCACCTCAACAAATATCAACTTCCACAAGTTCACAATTGACATTGACAAATGAAAGTGTCTTAGGCAGCATTTTGATTTGTGCACCCACTTGGTGATGAATTAGAAATGACATTAAGTTAATTCTTATAATATGGTTTTCAAACATCAAAATCAGTAGATTTGGAATCTATTACGCAATGATTTAAACACCTATAAATGGATTCACAATTTTGCATTTCAAATCGATCTTCAGATCATTCAAACTTTACAGCCTTAGATACAATGGCCAAAGAAATTGCTTCTCGACTGGACATCAAATACTTTTCAAACACTACAATGAACAAACTCAATTAACATACTTGGAACAACAGATGTTTGATGGAAACCAACATTCACAAGAATTCCTGATGTTCTTCGTGCTGCAAACAAAGCCAGAGTTGCCTGCATGTTGAGGATGAGAAGAAGTTACAGCTTGATACTAAACTTGATGATATCTGGTCAAAGATGAAACAGAACTCTTTACATTGAAAATTTTGCCTTCATGAAAATTTTCAATGTTGCAACACGTATTTATGAAAAAATGGATAACTAGTGTCTTTCAAAAACAAGAACAAGGTGTTGGACTGAACTTTTGTCTGGACAGCTAGAGCCAAAAAAGAAGAAAAAGAAGAATGTAATCTCCTATAGAGTCTCCCATACCCACATAGAAATATTCAGGAACGACTATTGCTTGAATAAAGAGAAAGTATTCCACAACATGATGAACAATTGCAATGATATCTATTGTGCAGTTGGAAGCCTTTAGTAATGAATTTATAACTTCATTACCATGTACTTATTTTTCAGTTCCCTTTTTCCTTTTTTACTTGTTGAGTGATGCAGGCTGGGGGCGGGGGTTATGCATTATGCAGCCTAACATTTTTACCTAGCCAACTTCAGAAGCTTAAGCCCATCAACAGCATGATTAACTACAAACTTCAGATGCAACAAGCCACAATTCCGAAGATAGTGTGTGTGCATTAAAACGTAACAGCACATGTTTTTGTTCATGCATATGCACAAATTACCCCTGATAAGTGTGTTTCCATCAAGGAGCACGCTGATTGGTGGTCAAAAGATACCTGAGGGGAATTTTACTTCCATGATGTGCTTAAACCCAGTTAGAGGCTAACAAAAATCACACACAACTACAGATTCCACCACATTTACATGAAGATGTGAACCATCATTATTGAATATCTATGTTAAGAGGTTTTCCATAACATGTAGTCATGGCATATAGTAATAGATCAAGAAAGACAGTTTCCAAGAAAAGTCCCCATTGGATGACCTATTAAAGAAATACCTGGTTGATGGCACATACAGCAGGAACATTCATATCAAACAGTGTCGAGTAAATGGCATCCTTGAGATGTCTTCTAGAACCTTTTGCAGACTCGGTATCTGATTGTTAAGGAAAAATATTACAACGAAATGAAGAATGCCTGACCAACCAAAGCAGAAAGGCTATAGAAGAAAGGAGAGACAAAAAACATAAGAACTCCAACATAGATACTCAATAACGAAATCAAACAGCCTGTAAGTTCTTTTTAAGTTGTACACCTTTCTTTAAGGTGTAGAGTGATCTGACACGAACATGATTTGAAAAGTAAAAGAAGATGAGACGGATATTAAAAAAGTTTTTAGCACAAGGGAATGGGATGGAGCGAAATATTATCATAAGCAATTTTTTATAAGTCAAAAGGGCAAACCTGAGAACAAAATCTAATAATAAAAGTAAAAAGGTTAATACACGCGTATTATGAATCTAACCATCACAATGGCAAAGGGGTATTGATACAACAATTGGTTGTGTTGATGTTTTCACCTGCATCCTGTATATCATAAACTAGAGTTAACAGGACGAAAAAATATAGAATAACCTACATCCTGTTTGCAAATATAAAATGAGTAGAAAAACCTGTTGCAAATTGTAGAAAAAAAATGTCGAAGTCTAGAAGGCATTGGGGACTCAATATTTCCAAATTCCTACAAAATTAGGAAGATTTGAGAGGACAGTGAAGGTGGAAGAAGGCACGTATTCCCATGGACATGAATCTTACTAAAAAAGTTGCTGATCGCCCCGATGGAGAAGAATACTTGCTCCATCCATATTTACAATAACCTGAACCACCTATATCAATAAATTATGCATAATTATAAGGGAATGTTTTCATAATTATAGCAGTATGAGTAAATGAGGACTGAAAAAAACGCATTCGAGTGAGGGAATACACAAAGGTACCATCAATTATAAGAGCCCCAGGGACCTGAACGCGCTGAGCATAAATATGCATAAATGATAGGTCATGCATCTGAGCAGGAAACACTCTGCAAATCAAGTAAACTAGTTTGATAGGTTCAATTTAAAGTTCCTATTGAAAGAGGATAGCAAGATTCTTACTGCAGAGGATAGCCCGATCGCAGGTGAGTCTCCGCGAAGAAAACAGTGTCCCAAGGATCGGGCTGACGCTGCAGGAAATAAATCCACAAGCGATTATCTGACACCAGAAATTTCCAGGAAATGCAGACTGATCTCAGCCGCGCTGACTCCTTGGGCCCTAGAATTTTGAGAATTTGCATGAAGATGTCGATTGGAATCCGGTCGAAGTCGCCGGTGGATGACGACTGCATATACATAAGCTGGTCGTAGTCAGACGCCGAATTGTGGCTGGATTTGGAGGCGGATCGGTGGGGCATGGATTCCCAAACCTTGCGAATGAGAGCGCTCATGGCTGCGGCATGGATTGCGGGTTCAATAATTCAATTTTATCACAATTTTTTTTATTTTTGATTTCTAGTCAGCTGAGCTTTCTCGAATGAAAGCGATTGGGGGTAGAGCACACGTGTCAGCCTTTGACTTCTGCACGTGTATTGATCAAACGCTGCTTATTTGTTATACTCCCTCCCAAAAATTGACAAATTTTGTCGTTTTGGTCCGTCCATAAAAAAATAGACTAACTTCACGTTATTCTAAATATGAACCTCACAATTCATTAACACTCTTTGCACTACCTTTTCTCTCTCTCTTACTTTTCCTATATATGGACCCCACCATCCATTAATACTCATTGCACTACCTTTTCTCTCTCTCTTACTTTTCCTATATTTTACCTCCATTTCTCTTAATTTATCAATCATACGTTAAAACTCGTGTAATTCACAATCTTATCTATTTTTCATGGACGGAAGAAGTATTTTTTAAGCAAACCTATTCTTGGCCCAAGATTAGGTTAGGCAAACTCTCGAACCATTCATTACACGTTATAGACAAGTTTTACACCACTTATTATCCAAAAGTGACAAGTCCAAATAACAATATTACAAAGAGTAATAAGAGCATCTGGATAAATGGAGAGGTAAAGAAAAATAACTATCATATTACCTCTTTTTATAAAATTTCATGCTCCAAAGGAAAGGGTATTTGAGGAGGTATTATACCTTCTTTCATTTTGAGAAGATATCTTTACCTCTTCTTGATAGAAGATGTAAAAAGTTAGTTATTTTGTTTGCCTTTTTAATTTATCTTTTATCCTTGGAGTCCATAACCTTTTTGAGAAGGTAAATGAGAAATATACCTTCTCAATATACTTTTCTCGGTTGGAGATGCTCTGAGAGAAGTAACCCTACAAGAATAAATCCTGTTCCTATTTTATGCGTTACAGACATAAGTAAAATCAAACAACTAGTTTGGCAGCAATGATGGCCACAAACTCAATTTTAATAGGATCCATGGAGAGTTAGACCCACTTCAAATCTGAGTATGAAATTTGGTCGTCCCTGTTGTTCGAGTTGCACCAGTCCCTTTAAAATCGAGATATCAGACCCGCTATCGTAGATTTCTATCCGAGCATCCCTGGCCCTTTTAGAGCAAGATAGTTAGAGCACCCACAACCGTGCTCTTGCCAGCCAGCACGGTTGTGGGCCCGGCTCCACTTTTTCTGCCTGTTTTCTGGCAAGAGCACAACACTCACAGCTGTGTTCTTCCACAAGTACGAGCACAATTCAATTAAACAAAAATATTTCCATAATATTAAAATTCATTAAAAAACCTAAATAATATTACAAATGACAAATAAAATAAAAACAACATAATTAAAATCCTAAAAATTAAAAATTACATAATTAAAATACTAAAAATAAAAAAAATCACTACTCGTTGCCGAATTTCGCCCAGATGTGTTTGATTAGGTCTTCTTGTAGCTCAATGTGGGTTCGGGTATCGCGCATTGTGTGCCTTGTCTCGATCCTCTTGCCCACCGTCGTATGCACATCTCGGCGTGGGGGAGACCTCGCGGTTGAGCTTCCGGCTTCATCCTCGTCGTAGAAGCTATCCGCCCTCGGTCTTTCGTCGGCTATGATCATGTTGTGTAAGATAATACACGTGTACATGATCTCGGCGATATTATTCACGTACCAGAGCCGAGCCGGGGCCTTCACAATGTTGAATCGGGTCGTGCGGGTTGCTGAGTGTTTTCACGAAAGTCGACCACCTTGGGTAGATACCATCGGCGAGATAGTAACCCATGTGGTATGTATTTCCGTTGATGGTGAAGTCGATCGCCGGTGCTACACCATTCATCACATTATTGAAGAGTGGTGAAGAATAAAGCACGTTCAAGTCGTTGTTGGATCTGGCAACGCCGAAATATGCATGCCAAATCCATTGGCGTTAGTCGGCGACCGCCTCAAGGATAAGTGTTGGGCCACCGCCTTTGTGACCGCTTAGGTGTTGCCACCTCCAAGCAGTCGGGCAATTCTTCCACCTCCGATGCATGCAGTCAATGCTGTCAAGCATTCCGGGAAAGCCATGGACTGATTCGTGAAGACGAAGCAACCGTTGGCAATCATCGGTGGTGGGTACCCGAAGGAATTCATCACCGAAAGCTGAACGAATGCCCTCGCAAAAATTTTTTAGACAAAGGATTCCAGTGGACTCATCGATATGCAAATACTCGTCGAAGAGGTCGTCCGTTTGCCCAGTAGTGAGTTGTCGGATGGCACACGTACACTTCTGCAACGGCGTGATACTTTGCTGGTCAGCTGCATCTGGATCTGTTTGGAAGAATTCAACACGTGCGGACAATGTGTTGACAATTCGCATAAACAAGCACTTTGACATGCGAAAACAGCGCCTGAAGTAATCTGCCGGAAACCGCGGCTGGTCGGCAAAGTAGTCGGCAACGAGCCTTTCGTGGGCTCCCTCCCGGTCATGATGGATGTAGCGGCGAGTTGATCTAGTTCGTCGAGGAGGAGGAGCGGGGGTATTCACCACGACATATGCTTCGTAAGCGGCACGATGTTGTTCGTAGTATTCTTGTTCTTCGCGCTCTTCTTCCGCCATAAGATGGGTGAAATTCATTTGAGGTTTTGAGTGAGAGATGAAGGTGTAGATAGTATGTATGAGAATTATGAATGAGAGATGATTTGATGTGATAAATGGATGATGAATGTGTGTATTTATAGATGATTTTGGGGGAAAAAAATAAAAAAAAAATCAAATAATTTCAGAAAACGGGAAAAAAAACGGCCATATTTTTGGGATTTGGAAAATTATTTTTTTTTTTATTTTTTATCGATTTTTAAAATTAAATACCGAATTTAAAAAAAATATTCAAAGCCAACGGCTATGCCGTTGCCCAATCGCGTGCCGCCACGTCACCTGCTCGCTGGCACGGACGTGCTCGATGCATCGAGCAGCGCGAGCGCAACAGCGGACGAGCTCCTTCGTGCCGCTGGCACGGACGGACGGACGGCGTCCGTCCACCGTTACAGATGCTCTTAGTTGTCTGATCCCCCTCTTGAACAATATGTGTGATCTTCATCTGAATTTTGTTTGAGTCCCTCAATCTAAAACATCGAGTGCTGAACCGCTGCTGGCAGTTACAGATCTAGAAATTTCAGATTGGGGGTGTGATAAATAATTTTAATGGATCGTTTTTCTCTATTATTAATTTTCTTGTGAGTCATTTAATTGTATATAAAAAAATAGATTGTATTTAGTGTTATTACTTGAAACTTTTTCATTATTTAAAATGGAGGTTCTTAAATACTCTTAAAATATATCTATCTTTTCTATAAAATTTCAAATATGAGCATAATTTGAAACCATAAATATTAAAGATCATATGCAATCGTACATAATACTTTTTATAGATAAGTTATTATCATTAATCATACAAAACTTAGAAACAATAAATGATAATAAATGGTGATATTCTATGTTATATAATAAACGTAAAATAATTAAAAAAGTATAAAAAAATAGAAGAATACAAAAGGTACCTAGTAAATGATTAAATTCTATCATAAGTAGTATAATAAAAAAAATTCAATAAAGAATAGCCAAAAACACGCCTGGCTACAAGTGAGAGGCTCTTCATAGTTTTAGTAAGCCCTTGTTCTTAATTTGGTCCGCCACTGGCTACAGGTTTGTGATTACCCCGAAGAGAGCATAGCCACGACTGCAGCTACATCCATTTCCAACCAAATTAACTCCCCGAACTGCCTAGCTATAGATAGTCCCTCGCTTGCCGCGAGCAATCAACCTCCATACTTGATGTTGCAGTGAGAGGCATGTTGAAGGCTCGCATTAGCTCCCCTTTCGAGTTCCTAATTATTCCTCCGCCACTCGATTGTCTTGTTAACTGTTTGAAAGCCCCATCTGTATTTAGCTTGATCCATAGTTGTTCTGGCATATTGTGGCTGTGGTGATTCGTCGTCACGGAAGGACTATCGACATGAAATTAGCATGCAGTTTACATCCTCTCCAATCTTCGGTTGAGAGTTTGCCAGTCATGATAAGGTTTCTGAGGTGAGTAGGTACGAGCCATATCACGTGGGCCGATTGGAAATTGCTCTACTGGACTCCGATTGAAGCGTGCGAGGTACCCATGTGTAGCTCTTTCGAAGATGATATAATGGTTTTCTTTTGAGGTCATTTGGAAATCATCCTTGTAGGCCGATTGCTAGATATTCTTTGTTTCCAAGCTATACTTATTCCTTTCTTCTATTCATATTCAAGCTTTAGCCCTTTCCCCCTATAATATATTAAAATGAGTGCGTATCACACTAACAAGGACAATAAAATAATGTTATCCAAGACTACAATTTGATTCACATAACCCAAGTCCAAATCTCCATAGATCCCTGATTTGGCCTAATATAACTCTGAAATATGTAAGTAGATGTAGGCCTGCTTATTCGGCCGGTTCCGGTTCTAACCGGACCGGTTGACTGGTTAACCGGTCTAAATTTTCATAACTCAGAGAACCAGAACCGGAACCGATCGGTTCTGGTTTGGAACCGGCCGGTTAAGAACCGGTCGATTCCGGTTCCGAACCGGAACCGATGTGTAATTTTAATCCGATATTATTTATAATTTTAAATAGTTCAATACTAAAAAAATAATAATCCAACATCTAGAAATATAACAAATAATACCTTAAATTCAAATAAATACAAAAACAATACAAACCAACAATACAATAATATTCATATATGGATAAGAGTGATGCCAAGTGTAGTAGGTCGGACTAGTTTATGTTATCAATTTTTTTTTATAAAAATAGTTCTAAACTTTAGCAATTTTATTTTAAAATTGAATTCTATTTTCCCTTTTTTTGGCTAAACAAATATTCAATGGATTTCCAATACTAATTGATCTTGTTGTGACTTTTTGGTTTATAACGGAACAATTAATAAATTATTGACAAACAGGTTAAAATCGTATGTTAAATAAGTTGTTACATAAATTTGTTATAAAGTTAAATTTCTATCATATGAAATGATATTGTATTTGCATAAGTTCTTTTGGAAATTAAAAACAAACATATGATATCCTACTCATTGTAATTAGTTCATAAAAAATGGATTGGGGAAATAATTGTAGATTCAAAGTATCACGGTTTAAACATTTTAAATACTTCAGAAAACAGAGCTCGCAAATCTAACACTGTTTAAATCTAAAAATAACTCAATGTTTCAAATTATTTTACTTTAATTCAAAATTAATTTAATAAAATTAGATTTATTACTAGTATATTAAATTATAAAAAATAAAATAAAATTATAATCCGGTTCCCGGTTAGGAACCGGTCGGTTTTGGTTCGGAACCGGAACCGATTTTATTTAAAAAGTTGGAACTGGTACCAGAACCAGTTTTTCCGGTTCTGGTTCTGGTTTCGGTTAACCGAGAACCGGAGAACCGTTTAAGCACCCCTAAGTAGATGAGAGAGAGCACACAAGACTCTTAATTTCCGTCCCCTCTGTTAGGTGATATTGATACGATCATATCCCAATTATTTAGTGGCATATTTGATTTACCATATCTTTCCAATTTATATTTAGATATTTGTTTCTTAGTCAATAAGTTAGGGTAGTAGTATTCTAGTATTATAAATAGGAGAGATTATATCATTGTAATCAATGAATCAATGAATGAAATATTTTCCCTAAACCTAGCTTGAGTAACAAGCGTAATTTTAGTTCTCTCTTTGTTGTCATCGGAACACGTCTGTGAAACAACAAATCGTGACCTTTCCTTCGAGCTTGTCGAAGGTTCGATCACCTTATCACTCCGAGAAGTTAGTTAACCGGCCTCGTTACGGAGAACGTCCGTAACAACTGGTGCTTTCATCCCGTGCTCATCCTCCGTCTTCGTCATCCATATTCCCCAAATACATCACCAATATAAAAAAAATAAAAAATTTCAGTCACAGCACCTGCCCGATCACCTCCCACTATCGAGCTTCACCGCCGTCGTTCAACGTCATCATGTTACGTAACTACACCGAAGTGGGGCGTTATGAACAACTATTCGATCATTTGGATGCCGCTATCTCCAGGTTGGAAACACGTTGTGACAAAATCGAACGGCGTAGGACAAACTTGCTTGCGTCTAAAGCAAAGTATGCACAGCAGGCATGCTACGATTCCAGCAGAGAGATTCGCACTCGTCCGCTGCCGGATCCACCGCCACAGTCGGGTCGGCGTTATACCCAGCCGACGTATCGGCAGCCACATCACCAAAAGCGGGACAGGTACCTGTCACAGCCTCCATACCAGCCGGATAGACACCGGCCACACCACCTCCACCAGAGCCATTATCAACTGCCCAAGTACTATCAACCCTTCGGCGGACCGTCGCCCGCGTACAGTGAGTTCCCTCGTCGTCAAATTTGGTAGTCGCAGCACGTGCCTTGTCGCTAACCATCCTGCTGGGACCCGTCGGGCGCTCGGGTGCCGATAAATAGCCTCTCCTATGCAGAGAGCACATCCATATATAACCCTAATTTTGATTGTGACTCTGATGGATACGATGCGGACTTTGATGTTGGCTATTCGAGACAGCCCTACCACCAGCAACATTCGGTGCCTCATCTCCGTCAGGCTGTTGCCTGCCTCGAACAGCCCCCTGCTCAGCAGCAGCCTCTACTCCAACTCCCTCCCTCCTGCCGGCATCCATCGAGTGGAACCCTTGACGAGGAGACCTGCTTTATGGATGACAAAATCGACGACCTAAGTGGCAATGAGAAGTGGGTAGGACTTGAGAGTATAACAGCAACAGGGACGCTACCTGCCCCGCCTCACGCCGCTGAGTCCCAATGCTTCTCGCATCTCCATGTCCACCATAATCCATATATCAGCTCGCCACTTGCCGTTTCCGCTATCCTGCTCCAACAAGCTACAATCTCACCGTCGTGCAGCCCCGATGTGATTAATATTGTCGTACAACATAGAGGGAAGTCTTCCACACCAAAAGGAGAGATCAAGTCAGTTTTGTCCAATAAAGGGATTATTGGGGGAATTGCTTCAAGGAATCAGGCGATGATCACTGGATTTGGTTGTCTTAAAGACACAAGTATGGAGCAGGAAAAGCTTAATACTACGGACGCAAGCATTGGATTTACCTATGTTATGGCTGAAACAAGAGACCCGTTTGCTATTAAGTGTGTCTACATTGGACATGAGATAGTAGGTTATTGGGGTGCAAAACAACAATCTCGTGCATTTGATCCAGGAGGAGACGCCTCGCCGAAGCTTTTGCTTTCAGCTCTCGTCGTTGTTTCTTGGTTTCCACCTTGAGGACAAGGTGGGTTTTAACCGTGGGGGAGTTGATACGATCATATCCCAATTATTTAGTTGCATATTTGATTTACCATATCTTTCTAATTTATATTTAGATATTTGTTTTTAGTCAATAAGTTAGGGTAGTAGTATTCTAGTATTATAAATAGGAGAGATTATATCATTGTAATTAATCAATCAATGAATCAATGAATGAAATATTTTCCCTAAACCTAGCTTGAGCAACAAGCGTAATTTTAGTTCTCTCTTTGCTGTCATCGGAACACGTCCGTGAAACAGCAAATCGTGACCTTTCTTTCGAGCTTGTTGAAGGTTCGATCACCTTATCACTCCGAGAAGTTAGTTAACCGGCCTCGTTACGGAGAACGTCCGTAACAGATATGCGAATTTTTTCTCCTACTCCCAGTAGGATCTTCTCTGATTAGGACCTAGATAATTTTTATAAGCTTTAGCCCACTCTAAGATCATAATTGAAGTTTGAGAAACAGACACAAAATACGTGGTTGAGTTCTAAAGATCATCACGTAAAGAATTAGCAAGCAATATTGATTCTTTGGAGAATCTTGAAGGTATAATTTTCTCTCCGTAGAATTCATGTTCTTGGGTTTTATATGCCTTGAATTATTTGACGTTCCTAGCATGCAACATGTTAAATTGCGTAGCCAACAAGTCCTATGATATCATAAAAGAGAGTTTTCAGTTAATTTATTTATATACTATATTTATTACTATATGAGTCAAAAACATCATGAAATTATCCAAAACTGTCAACTGCAAACCATATCGTATTAATGGTAACAAACACCATAAACGCTTTTGAATACAAGATTGTTTGTTTCTGACTCATATAGTACATCTTCAATCCAATATCCCCTATAAGTAGATGTGACCAAACACTATAGTTCTCACGGAAAGAGAAAAAAAACTTGAAATTTTCTAAACCAGTTTGAGAAAATGAAAACTGTAGCTTTAGTTATTTTCAGCATCCTTCTTCTTTTTTCTTTGGTTGCAGGGAACGATTCGTCTAAAAACGAGATCAAAGGCTAGTTCAAGTCATCACTGATAATTTACAAATATTTTTATAGTATATCTTGAATTATATCAACTGTATATGTGATGAAAATGCAGGTGATGAAGTCAATCAAGCCGACAATGAAGCAAATCATGTAGATGACCAGAAGTATAATGGCGGCTTTGGATGGGGCGGGCCAGGAGGCTGGGGAGGCTACAGCGGTGGTGGCTGGGGCAGAGGCGGATGGGGCGGAGGCGGTGGATGGGGTGGAGGTGGTCGTGGCGGTGGATGGGGCGGAGGTGGTCGTGGCGGTGGATGGGGAGGAGGCTGCCGTTATGGATGTTGTGGGCGCGGTGGCGGCTGCTATACCGCACAAGAAGCATTAGCCTACATGCAAAATGAAGCCAACCCATAATAAATATATACTATCATCGTACGTAATATCTATGACTTGTATTATAACTTAAATAAAATAAAAATATGAGCGAGATAAAAAATAATAAAACAATAATGTAATTAATGCGGTTTTGCGGATTCTCCTCTTCGCTTCGCTAGACTTGTTATAAGTTGCAATAAAGATATTGTAAAAAAATTTTTAGTTTTTCAATATAGTTCATGCTTTTGTTATGATTGTTTTATTGTTCTTATAATTTTATTATGCTATCAAGTGATTCACTTTTTTATCTCTTTGTTCCCCGAAGTCTTTTTGTTACTTTAATTTATAGTTAATTCACTTAATACCACTGTCTAAATTCATATGTCAAAAATAGAAATGTATCATTTAGACATCCGCAATAAGGATAGGCTAGCAATAGCCTAGCCAAAAACTCCTCCTTCCACATCGTCATGCCCTTCCCACAGCCTAGTAATAGCCTAACCAAACAACAGTCTAGCAATATGCTAGAAATAGCCTTGCCAATTGCCTAGCCCAGCAAATAAATTGACAAATACAATTAATTCATTTTAATTGTAAATATAGAGTATATAAAAAAAATCGGCTAGCCGATCGCTGGCCGCGCTAGCCAGTTAGTCCACGCCCTAGCTCTAGGGCGTTGGTTTTTCATCCGTCGGGCTAGCCTAACGCAATAGCGGACTAGCCGAGCGTCCTAGCTGCACGCCGGTGGCTAGGGCGTCGGCTAATCCGCTATTGTGGATGCTTAGGCCACGACATCGGAAATATATATTTATAATTGTAAACTATATAGATAGGAAAAGAATAATAAAAATGAATAATGTAAGGAGAAAAGGAGGCTCTCTTGTGTGGACGCTCTTAAAATCATCCACATCGGAGGACGGCGAGGAGGATGGGGACGGTGTAGTGGCAGCACGGCGGGCGAGGGGAGGGGTGCGATGTCCGACGACGTCCGTTGTGTAACGAACTAAGATTAGGGGTCAAGAAATTATAGGCTCTAACTGACCTATAAGTTATGCCTAGATTAGTAATAAGTTTTGGTGTGTTTAAACTTTAAATTAGTGTTGTTTTGTAATAAAAAGACAAAATAATGTGAAACTGATACGAGTAAACTCGTATCGAGAGATAACTGCGAGAGATAGCAGAGAAGATGTTGGTTCGTTCGCGGGATCCTCCCATCGAGCAGCCAACTAACGTTCAACTAGGGTTTTTGATAAAGTAAATTGTAGAGAAAAGTAAAAGACGATAAAAAGATAAAGATAAATGTATTTCTTCAAATGGATGTTTCAAAAGATAACAAAGGCTCCTATTTATAATAGGAGTAACCTAACTTAATGATCAAGAAATAAATATCCTAATTATATAGAAAAGATATAGAAAATCACTAATTAACTAATTAACTAAATAATAGAGATATGCTGGTATTACATAGATATTCTCGTATCAACTCCCCCACGGTTAAAATTCACCTTGTCCTCAAGGTGGAAATCACGACAAAATGAAGAGTGTGGCGAACAAAAGCTTTGGCGAGGTATCCCCACCTGGGTCAAATGTATGCATATGCCCACGAGCTCTCTCATTCCTTAACACATCAAACAAAACATCAACAAAATACTTTTCTCCTTCCCATCTCTCACCAATATGATCTCTTACCACAAACTCCAAAAACTCATCAATATATCTAGTATTTTTAGTTTCAGGAAGAAACTTCAAAGTATTATAATTCACTCTGCACCTTAACATGTGGATATCTCGAGGAACATTATCATACCCAAGTCGATCAACAAAAGTAATCCAGGCCATTATTTGTTTTTCTTTGAACCGAGGAAAAATATTGTCACTGTAGAACCGAACAGGAGCATACGTAGGAATGTTTACTATTGTAACATCTTCTTTCAAGTATTCCAGAAAATAATGAATTACAAACATGTCGTTGACCAACTTTGCTTCCTTGACATACTCGAAGTTGGTTGGAATAGAAGTCTTTAGAATCCCGTCCTCCTCTTTAATGTCTAACAATACCTCATCCTCCCCAATTTTATCCTCTTCCTCCCCAATATTATCTCGATTAAGTAAACGATCACTTACAATATCATCATAATGAATTTGCTGAGATTGCACTGATTTATGTTCATCTATATCATTGGCAAGGGACTCTATTGAGCCATACCTGATATCATGGTTGTACGGTGGGGATAGCTGCGTTGGTGGCTGTTGCAGGGGACATGATATTGGGGCCGTGTACGGGAAGCTGAACGTAGGGACTGGAGGAGGTTTTGTGGCAGCAGGTGGATCCCCCAGGCAACGTTTGTTGTCATCCATCCGAGACTCCAAATTTCTGACAATTGCAGTTAGGCGCTCAAGCTGTGAAACCAAGGATGTCAACGGTAGGTCCGGTTCCAAATCTGGCGTCACCAGAACTTGTGGCACGCTGAAAGGCTCCGAACCCGGATATGGCGGTGGTTCCGGAAAATCGAAACCCGTATAGGGTGGCTGCGCAGGCAGCTGGTCAACAGCTCGTTGCTGGTACGCTTCTAGTTGGTAGTAAGGATTCACGGTCTGCTCGTCAATATTAGGATTCAAATGCTGAGGTTGTTGATACCATCCGGAATGACCGGCGATGAGGGCGTCGTGAGCAAACTGATTCTGGACTAGTGGGGGCTGGTACTCAAATTGGCGGCTGTGATACTCTGATGTTTGATAGGGCGTCGGCGAGTCCCAGCAGGTAGATGGCCAGTCGGTTAGGGATTCTTGAACATATGATCTGTACTCTGGCTGCAAGTGATTCCAAGGGGGGTCCCAACAGGAAGGGGGTCGTGGCTGCGGCGGTTGTATGTGGTGGTCGAATTGATGGCCCTGGTGGTAGGGATCGGGTTGTAATTGATCCGCCACGCTAAACGACGACACATCTTATTGCAATCCTTGGTCGAGCGATTGCAACTCCCAGAATTGTCGTTGCTGGTACATGTTGACGGATAGAGGTGTGGCAGTGGTAGAGACGGTGGCAATGCGGAGGATGAGAACCGATGAAAGCACCAGATGATACGAGTAAACTCGTATTGAGAGATAACTGCGAGAGATCGCGGAGAAGATGTAGGTTCGTTCGCGGGATCCTCCCGTCAAGCAGCCAACTAACGTTCAACTAGGGTTTTTGATAAAGTATATTGCAGAGAAAAGTAAAAGATAATAAAAAGATAAAGATAAATGTATTTCTTTAAATGGATGTTTCAAAAGATAACAAAGCCTCCTATTTATAATAGGAGTAATCTAACTTACTGATAAGAAATAAATATCCTAATTATATAGAAAAGATATAGAAAATTACTAATTAACTAAATAATAGAGATACACTGGTACTCCATACATATTCTCGTATCAGAAACCCACACCCACTAATTGGGCTTAAGTGGGGATAAATTAAAAATGAAATCCAATTCTTATCTCTTCGATAGATGTTTCAAGATACACACTTTAAATTAGTTTTTGGTGGACTGAAAGTTATGGGTTAGTGTTTGGAAAATTTTGTCAGAATCTTGTTTCCTCTCAATTCTCCATCCTCTCTCCCATGTATCCCAAAAAATGATGCGTAGATGTAGTTTAGAGCATATTTTGTTGTGGTTGCTAATTCTCAAGCTTCCTTTTCGATGTTGCTTTCCTTTATTTGTAATTTGTGAATCACATAAGTGGAGTTTTTAGCTTTTACTTGTGATATATGCAAAGTGTCTATCTTTGTTTTACTGTATGAACTCCATACTCATTTCGTAAATATTGGTGAAAATTGGAAGATCAAATCTGTTGAATTAATGTGGTGTTGTCATACCACAATTGTGGAAGTGGAAATCTGTTGAATATAATGTTCAATGAAATGTTATATCCTTGAGATTATGTGGGATGATATATATTCTCTCCTTCTATGATTAAATGTCTCATATTTGATCGGCACGAATTTTAAGAAATTATTTAACTTTATAAAATAAATGGGTAGAAAAAGTTAGTGGAATGTGGAGTCTACTTTTATAAGGTCATGTTAAAATGCATATAGTATCCAATCCATAACTAAGACTAATCCTACACCGTTAGATCTTAAAATTAGTGAATGAGATTAAAGCTCGCATATTTCAATAGATAGTAGATAAAATATCAACAAAATAGTAAAATAGTCAATCTGTTATAACATAATAATTTTAACGTTTTTTTATATCAACATAGTGTATTATAAATATCAACACAATGACATGAGAATCTCAACACAAGTACCAGAAAATATCAACACAGTTTTATTGATATTATACACAGAAAATATACATGCATTATATTGAGACTATTTAATGCATTTATTGATATAAAATATGCTTATCAACATATACAAATATGGAAATAAAAATTCTAAAATTTCATCATCCGATCATTGTCGGAACATATACAATTGAGATCTTGATAGAATCCTTATGAAATTACCTTTAATTTTATATATTTTTTATGAGATCTCGTCTAGGCATGACTTCGTATCCAAGGTGTTCCAAGGTTGAAAAAACCATGGCTGAAGTGAAGAAGGACAGCTCTCCAATCACATGTGGCTGAAAGAATGCCTATGGGGTCAGAGAGTTTTCTTATTCTTTCAATTTTATGATTATTGGTTGCATATATAATCCTTGCATACTTTAGAAGCTCATTTTGTTAATTCTTTTAGTCGAGTTTTAATTCTTGTAAATATTTTTCTAAGAAAATCAAAAAATATTTTAAAAATCAGAAAATTACACAGAGATTTTATGTTCTTAAAGAAAAAAATTCAAAAAAAAAAAGTTTTTAGGGATAATTCGGAGTTACGCGTAGTGGAAGAAATTCCACTACGCATGCACCCTATTATTGCCTAACTGGTCAGTTTGCTAAGTACTCTTCGGGAATCTGCTGGGTCAGGTAGATAGGAAGGAATTTGAAATTTTTTGGACTGAACCAGTATATTCCCAAAAATACTTGAGCAAAAGTTGTACATAGTGTGAATATGTTTTTTTTTCTGAAATTCCTTATTAAAATCCAAACAAAGAAAAAAAATTAATCCCAAAAAGATTTTCGAAATTCTAAGTAAATCTGGGAAAGAAGTTTATAAATGAAAAAAAAAATCTTTTGGATCTTACATCCACTTGACTAGTTTGCTTAAGAACTTCAAGTTTTAGTTTCGTAGGCCAGGAAGAGAGTACAAGGGACCGATAAAGAATTCCAATGATGGAGCTCCCAATTCAGGAAATAAGGAAGGCGCCTATCTGACCCAGCAGAATGGCAAGTCAGAAACAGGGGAAACAGAGGATTCCGCCCAGCAGGGGGTGGCCAAACCTGCTCTACAAACTCCAGAACTGTCGATGTTGATGTACCAGCAAGTGTGAAGGTAACCCCCGGGAAAGCAAGAGAGGACTTACCCCCGTGTCATCCAGCAAGAGAGCAAGGAATCCCCAAGAAGATGCAACCCTCATGACCAGCAAGAGGACCAAGAAGGCAAGCACCACCAGCACCCCAGGAAGGCTGACTCCAAAAGGAGCCAGGAGAAGAAGTGACCCCACCCCAAATAACCAAGTAATTTTTATTTTCAGTTTTTAGTTTTTTATTTAGTTTTTGTGTTGGATGTTAGGATAGTAGCAAATTCAACCTTCTCTTAATACCACTTGGCCCAACTCTAACCTTCGGGGGTAAGTTGGAACCAAGTGTGAGAAGGAGGGAGTTTGCATATGTGTATGCATGTTGTATGTTTTAGTTTGATGTGTGTATGTGTCTGTGTATGAACTATCTCCCTAGACTATTGCATAGTCTAAGTGTGAGAAGTTTTTGTTGATATAACATGTTTTCTTTTCTGGTTAAGTGCCTGTTTGTTGAGTGTTCTCCCACTTAGCCCATTGCTTGGTCTACGTGTGAGAAGTTCTTGTGAATATAACATGTTTATTTTTATGTGTTGGTATATGTTTGTTTAGTCTTCTCCTACTTAGCTCAATGCATAGTCTAAGTGTGAGAAGTTTGTGTTTTCCCTTTTATGTTTTGGTTTTCATGTGTCTTCTGTGTTTAACCTTTTGTGTTAGTGTATAATCTGGCAAAAATGAAAAGCATGATCCCCTTAGTGAGAGTGAGTGAAGAAATAATGCATGTTGATGTGTGATAACCCTCTCTTAATAAATCAAAATCGGTTTGGAGGAAGTAAGAACGATAGAAAAGCCTTGTTTTGATCCAATTGTGAAGTCTTCTAAAAGTGAATTAAAAGCCTAGAGTAGAACACTTTCTACTATTAAAAAATTAGAGAGGTTGCCACTTGATGCTTAGGAGGAAATGACATAGAGGAGTAAGGACTAAAGGCAATAGGAGAAACCAGTTGAGCTTAATTCTCTCGAATCTACTGGACCTGCCTTATTGTAAGGGCATCCCCTAGCTAGCAAAGTTGAGCCTGTTCAGAATTGTCCTTTCTTTTGGCACCTCAACTTTCACGTCATGTGAACAAGGAGGTGGAGTGGGGGCAACTCACCATTCAGGGTAGGAGATAAGTTGTGAAACTGTAATGACCACGATTTAATTGCCTCAACGTTATAAAATAATTTAAAACTATGAAGCGAATGCCTTTCCCTAATTACCTTAATTTCGAGAAACATACGATTCCTATGTTAGGTTTTTGCACGAATAATGGCTAACATAGATCCAGAAATAAAGGGAACAAGCAAGATTCGAATAAGAATGGGTTTGCGTTCGTTTATTTCGTTAAGTAAATAAAATACAACGTGGTAGTACTACAAGCTATGTCTTAGCTTACACAAGAAAGAGTATAAAGAAAATAACTTAGATTACACAAGAGAAAAACTAAGAGTTAAGATTTTGGTTCTAACAAAATCTATTACGTATACCTAAGGTCTACAATACGTGGGCCTCTCCTTCGAGCCAAGCCACACTTCACGACCCGTGTCCGGGGCGGCCGTTGGACCGAGAATTTTCAAGCCGCGAGATAGGCTATTTCTCTCCAAGGTCTACAATACAAGACCACATCAGTTAAAGCAATCTAAGTATGAAAACTAGCAAACAAGATAAAAAATAATGCATGTTCCATAGGAAGAGGAAAGGGGCAGCAGAGCCTTTCGGGATAGGTAGGAAAGACATACTAAAAGGGGCAGCCTTTACTCCCCAACTCATGTCCAGCTGCTACGAGCCAAGAAAAAAACCCACATCTGCAGCAGCTCTGCAGAGCTCCAGCTGCAGAGTTCAGTTAACCACTTTGCAGAGCTCAGCCACCTGCAAAACCGTACCAAAAACTCAGAGAGAATGCTGCAAAGGATAGGGGAATAAGGCCACCACAGTAGAGTAACAAATGAGGATGGAACTGCATTTATTTTTCACGAGTACATGCCCTGCATTATTGCAGGAGAAAAAAAACAACATATAATTAAAATAAGGACCCTTTTCCTGCACACAATCAGCCTTGCAGGCTTTCAGTTACACATACCCTATATATATATATTGTAACCCCTCGGCCTTGCCTCCTTCACCACCACATATCATTGCACATTAGTGACTTAGAGAGTGAAAGGGACTGAAGCTAGGAGCAGGAGTCAGAGTAGTGCAAAGAAGGTAACCTTCAAGCCCCTCAAACTCAAAACATAAGCTATATCATCCATTCATCATGTAGTAACATTTTGTACTAGGAAAACACAACATAGTAGTGATGAGTGCCTCACAATACAGCCTATACACCATTAGAGCCATGCTAGAAGATAAAACAGCAGCATGCTCGACAAACATAGACTTTTCCATGCCAAGCTGAAATCCTTAGGTCCTCTAAACGTATACACCAATGAACACCAAACCAGAGGAATCATCCCATAACGAAACCGACATCAGTTGTAGTGAACAAGAATCACCAGTTTCAAAATGAGGATCGAACAAACCAAACATTATGCTAACGTAAGATTTTGCCCGGACTAAAACATAGGTTCCACTGATTCTTATTCAAAACCTCAGCAAATAGAATCAAAAGACGTAAGAATGGGGAAGTGGGGACTTAGCTACGGGCGACGGGCGGCTGGGCTCTCGACCGGAACCGGAGTTTGGAGGAAGTTGATGCTCCTTTCTGGTGCATGAAATAGAGCTACTAAATAAGTGCTGACGTGTGCATGTGTGCATGCACACGAGAATGCTGTGATGAGGGTTGAAAAGGGAGAAGTTAGAACGGTTAGGAGTTAGTTAGAAGTTAGTTAATGTGTTAGTTAGCTCCTTCTATAAATAGCTAGGTTCTTAGCCGTGTAAACACATGTTATGAATGATGAATTAATGGAATTTCCTTCTCCCTTATCTCTCTCGTCTTCTCTCAATGGCTCATTGTGTATAGGTTAGGTTCCAGTCGCCGTTCCTATCCCCGGTGGCCCCAATTTTGCACCAAGTGGTATCAGACTTCACGATCCATCACCTGTGATGGTGGAAACCCGCTCCGGCGATCTGCGCCGACTGGAGGAGCTTTTCACGACTGCCATAGCTGAGTTCTTCGATTTTGATGGCGCTCGCGATTCTGCTGAGTTCTCCAATACTGCCGATTCTGATCTTCGGTAGGAGGAGATCGATAAATCGCGGGATAAATCTGAATGCGCTCGCGATCTGACTATGAATATGTCGATCCAAAATCCATCGGCAGATCTGATGCGGATGGAGAAGACAATTCGCAAGGCCATGGGCGATTTGTTCTCGAGGCTCGACGAGTCCAATCGGAGGCTCGACGAATCAATCCGGAGGCATCATCAAGCTAATCGCAGGTGCGATCGAACCTTGAAGGAGTTGCAGGATGAATTCTCTGCTCCGGATGTTCAAAACACTGCGTTGATGGCGAAGTTTAAGGCTGATAATGAAGGTAATTCTGCGGCTGCTTCGATCGGATTAAACGCTCGTGCTCAATGCTTATCGACACGCCAATCTAAGGTTGTTTCTCCGATCATCTCTGTTAATGATTCGAACGGTTCTAGTACTTGTATTACTGCTCCGAAATTGCTGCAATCTCCAGCATGCACGACTCCTGCAATTCTGCAACAGAGGTATAAATCAGTGGAGGAATGTATCACACGCGTTCCGGCGGAAATCAGTAACTTCATCGGAAGTAACTTCCCCAATCCTATGGTTGAATTGAGAAACCTAAAACAATTAGGTATGGTCTCTGACTATCTCAATCAATTCAATACATTGTTAGCAAAGGTTGAAATCAATGAATCGTATGTTGTGCATCTTTTTGTGAGTGGATTGCATCATCACATCCAGAATTCAGTTAGGATGTTCAAGCCTAAATCCCTTGCTCATGCATTTGCTTTGGCTAGACTACAAGAGTCAGCTTTGAATTTTAGAGGAAATTATTGTGAGAATGAGAATAGAAAGGAGGATAGTGTGAGAGAATCAATCCTTACTAGCCTTGAAATTGATGAGGAACGGAGTTCAGGAAAAGAAGTGTGTGTGGAGAAGTTGGAGGAAGGCTCTGAGTGTGGGGAGGCTACGGAAGGAAAAAATTCTGAGTGTGGAGAGGCTACCGAAGGGCAAGGATTCGACAGCCTTGTATCACACGATGGAGGTTTAGACGTGCACCATAAGGTTGTTGAGGTGAAGGGGGAGAAGAAGAAAGAAGAGATCATCAAGAATGAGGAATTGAAGGAAGAGAAAAAAGAGGAGGTTAAGCCTGAAGTGGTGGAGCAAGAAATCCCTACAGCCATTGAGGTTGTGCAAGAGATCAAAGAAGAAGAGATCAAGAATGTGGAATTGAAGGAAGAGAAGAAAGATGAGGTCAAGGCTGATCTAGAGGAGGTGGTTTCTCAGCAAGTAGAAATGCTCCTTCTCCTTCTAGTGCTAATGAGAAGACCCCCCAAGGCGAAAACGTCGTCGTTGAGGGAGAAAACAATGTTGCAATTGCAGAGGAAGAAGAGAATGCAGGAAAAGAAGAGGGCCTCAAGGTGGAGGAGAGCAAAGAGTTGGCTCAAGAAATAAAGCCTTATGCAGAAGAAGAGAAAAAACCTGCTGATCAAAGTGAAGGCGACGGTGTAGTAGCCGCAGCAGCAGCTGATGTCAAGGGAACTGAATGTCTATCTCATGCTCGACAAAATGCCCCAGTGAGGGAGTTGTCTGTGGTTTTAACTATCTCAGCCGGTTATAGTTTATCACTATTGTGGCTGCTCAATTGGTTTCCGAGGCCTATGGTGAAGCTGAAATTCATGGCTCAACATGATGAAGAGAAGGATAACGTGGGCAATGTGCAATGGGTATTGGCTAAGGCCGAGAAGGACCGGATTTATGTGGTTGCATTGCTCCTTTGTGGATTGTGTTACTTCGGCTTGGTGGCTCGTAGGTCGAAGGAAGCCAGCCAAGGAAGTTCTTGGCTTCCTCTGCCATTGTATGGAAACTCTTTGACTATGACAAAAATGTCCACTGTTTCTCAGAAGAGTGGTACAGCCAGTTGCATTTTGTTAGGTTCTTCCAATCTTGGACGGTTCTTCACATTACAAGAAATAAGGAAATATCTAAGGGAAGGTGATATCTGCCAAGGGTTCAAGTTTGATAACAATGCTTACCTTGGATTGCTTATTCTTGATTTCGTCGAGGGCTTTCCATTATCTCAGGGAATATCAACTATACGAGCTGTTGGAGACAGACTCAGTAAGGATGAGCAAGTTCTCTATGTTGCTCAAGCTCTCATGAGCAGATGTTGGTCTGACTTCTTCACACTCCAAGGAGTGGAGCTGCATATGTCCACCGCATGCCCCCCTCAATTGGCTGGACAAACCGAGATGGTTAGCAGGTGCTGGGGAACTTATTTGAGATGTATGTGTGGTAATAAATCTACTAGCTGGGGTGATTCCGTGGCAGATTGTTCAAAGTTGCTCCACAGAAGACTATTCTTCAAGCTTCCGGAGGTCGTTTTCGAATTTGGGAATCGTATGAATGGGGAATCAAACAAGCTCTGCATAAGATTGATGTACCCAAGCATCGTACTGAGCGCGTCTTTTGGGTTTTCAAAGGAATGTTTCAATTTTTGTTGTAGGAAATATTTAGATACCAAACCTTGAGGACAAGGTTATTTGAAGGAGGGGAGATTTGGTGCATGAAATAGAGCTACTAAATAAGTGCTGACGTGTGCATGTGAGCATGCACACGAGAATGCTGTGATGAGGGTTGAAAAGGGAGAAGTTAGAACGGTTAGGAGTTAGTTAGAAGTTAGTTAATGTGTTAGTTAGCTCCTTCTATAAATAGCTAGGTTCTTAGCCGTGTAAACACATGTTATGAATGATGAATTAATGGAATTTCCTTCTCCCTTATCTCTCTCGTCTTCTCTCAATGGCTCATTGTGTATAGGTGAGGTTCCGGTCACCGTTCCTATCCCCGGTGGCCCCAATTCTGCACCACTTTCCCCTCTGCCGAGCGTGAAAAACAGCGACGGCAAGATCGGCGGCGGGAGGCGGCTAGCGGTGACGGTGGTTCCACTGAAAGGGCGACAGTAGCGACCTCGGCAGACGTAGCCACTCGTTCCTCCGATCTGGACCCCATTTCTCGATTTGATTTCGTGTTTAGGGTTTTCAATTGTGGGGAAAGGGTGTTGATGTGGGTGAGATAGTGGAGAAGAAAAGGAGAATCCGGAAGAGGAAGAATTCGAGAGAGGGGGAAAAGGCGGAGTTCGGTGATGGTGACGGAAATGGCGGTGGTGATGGGGCTGCCCTGCGGCGTCGACGATGGGGAGGAGAGAGATGTAGGCGATTAGGGTTTGAATTTTGGTCTTGGGGATTTCTTTTTGGAAAAAGGGTCGACGGTGGGAAGGGAGTATATTTTTCTTTTTGGGCCTAAGATTTTTATTATTTGGGCCACCTTCTTTTAAAAATTGAATTGGGTCGCGGTTATTTTAATTATATTGGGCCACTGCCCTTAATAATTTTTGGGCCATGGAATTTAAATCATTTGGGCCGTGAAAAATGTTAGTCATCTTAATACTTTGACCAATAAATAATTAAATTGGAATTTTACCATTTTAATCCAATTAAGTATTTTAATCTAAGAGGATTAATTTATGTTGCACCATTAATAAGACAAAATATGGAGGGGGATACTAATTAAAATACTTGTATGGCAAAAACATCGAATTAAATTATAGGCCCTCCTAATGTGGTCACATGAAATGATGGAAGCCGCTAGTTAATTTCACAGCTATAAAGATAAAATTTCCGGAATCTAACTAATGCTCTACTAATTCGGCAAATTTCCAAATAAATTAAATCGCTTAATTTAATTAATACTTAAGGATTTAGGAAAAAGAAAATAAAAAAAAAAGATCACACGCTTAGGAATGCATGCACGCTAAATAAATAGTTACTTAAGTCTAATTTAAGTATACTTAATGTTTAAAAAGGGGCGTCGTCGCACGTGAAGTGAGATCAAGTCAAGGGACGTTAAATTTAGAGATTAAGCAAACGAGGTGGGCATTCTTTTAAAAACGTGATTTTAGTATGAAAATGTGAATCTTTTATAAACATGTTTGTCATGCCATGTTTTACTTTTACGATTACCTATATGCTTGGCTATGCCAATCATGTTAAACTGAATTCGGGTCCCAGTACGGCCGCAAACCCTACTCGGACTAGTGTACACATATGGGGACCGTGTGCTAGCTTTCAAGTTGGCCGGTGCAGTGACCGTCGTGGAATGTGGCCACATTTCCGGTTCACATATGTTCAGATATGGTATTTATGTTTATGTGATTGCACAATCAATTTTATGAAATGGAAGTAATTTAGTGACTCGGGTCTTTTAAAATGAAAATCCCGTGTTCACTCAACTGTGGTTGACAAATAAAAGGGAACTTATATTTTGGCACTATGTCCACTGAGTATATCAAGTACTCAGCCCTGCATGTTTCTTTTCTAACGTGCAGGTTGAGCGTGTACGAGGAGGCGAAGGTGTTGAGTAATGATTATTAATAAGTAGCAATAGGTAGCCCAAAGTAGTATGTCTTCGTACATGCTATTTTGTCTTGGACTCTTTCGCTGCAATAGGACTATGTACTAGGAATTATGAACCCAGTTATTATACTCCGATTTTATCCTGACTATGTACCATCTCCGCCTTCAGAATTAATGTATTGAGTTTGACTCATCCCTTATGTTGATCCTTCTTATTTGAGACTAATTTGGTCACGTTATAACTAGGGAGTTGTAGTCGTGACAGAAACAGGGGAATATAAAATAGAAAGTTAGAAAATAAAAACGGGCAGGAGATTCTGTAACCTGACCCGGAGAAAATGGGCAGGAAAATCATACAACCTGGCTCAGGAAAAAATATGAGAGAAAGGAAATAGACAGGAGATATTGTTACCTGACCCGGTAAAAAAAGTTAGAAAATGGGCAGGAAAAGTGTATAGCCTGACCCAGGAGGAAATACAAAAAAAATTAGAAAAAGGGAAGTTAGACAAGGTGGGCAAGAAAAATTGTAACCTGATCCAGTAGAGGATAGTTAGGGAATAAGGCCAAAATGGGCAGAGAACATCTCTAAATTTTGGGAAGTTAGATTTGTAGGTAGGGAGGTTGTTTCCATCTTTTGTCCCTAAGTTCACATGTCCTTCATATATTTGTACTTATACTTCTTGAACTTAGACCCCTAGGATTCTCACATACATACATTATAATCCCCGTGCCCCATTATAACCAAATGAAAAGACCTTAAGGAACTTTTTCTGTGTCAGTAGAACCCAAGGCATCAGTGGTATTGCAAAAGCATGAGTGAGTGAATGGTCCTAACGTTGCTGGTGAGGAATGAGTGACCGAGTGAATCCAACAATTGGCGAGAATAAGGGCTATCTTGACAAACTGACCAGATAGAATAAGGGAGGTGGAGGAATCTGGGACTGCAGATAATTGGAATGATCTTAAGCTTGTGGGGACGGTTGCTAGAACTTGAGCCAGTTTTATGCATATATATGTTTTCTTTTCTTTTGTGTTCTCTGTGTTTTCATTTATGTGTTTGTTTGTTGAGTCTTGTTTGTTAAGTCTTGTTTTTGTTTGAGTATGGTTGAGTCTAAGTCCAGTCTTTTTAGTGTTGGTCAAATGAGAACCAATGCATTGAAACTTGCCTTATTTATTTTATTTTGTCTTTCATACTTGAGGACAAGTATGGTTTAAGTGTGAGCAGTCACCAACCAAGAAAATAACTTACTCTGCAATTACTTTCTTTCTTGTAGACTCAACAAGATAAAGTAGATCGAGGGATCTTATCATGATAGAACATCTGCCTTCGTGTTTTCTGTGTTTCTTGTATATGCCTTTTGAACTTAAACTGTAGTGGCATCTACTTAGATTTTTGGTGTGTAAATATTTTGTTTGCTTTTTAACCCTAAGATTTGGCTGTTGAAGCTGTCGTTGTTCAGTTTTCATGCTGAACGAAGCTAGATGAAACTGAGTAAAGCTCGAATTAGATCATATCTCACGATCGTTCAGGAGCCATTGGATGAAGAAAGACTTAGGATCATTATTTTCAATCGTTGGAAGTTTGTTTAGGGATTTAAATACTTCTTTGTTGTTTTTTATTGGTCAAGTATTCAGCTGTAAAATCCCCAATTTCTCTATTCTCTGATTCAATATGATTTCTACTTCCGTTCACCTCCACATTCAAGATTGAGTGTCGATGAAACTCCGATTGTCAATAAGTGGTGCCGATCTGTGGGAACTTCATCTTTGTGCTATTGAATCAGGGAATCAAACTCTAGGAAATCAATGGCATCAAGGTTTGAGGCAGAGAAATTTAGGGTTTAGGCAGAGAAATTTACACGTAAAAATGATTTCGCACTACGGCGAGTCAAGATGCGGGCGATGCTCATCCAGCAAGGGCTGGCGGCAGCATTGTCAACTGGGAAGGCGGATGAAGTGCTCGACGAAAAGGCGACCGCAAAGAAAGAGGAATTGTTGGCCAAGTCGCATCTCACGATGGTGTTGTGTCTTGGAGGCGAAGGAGACTACCGTGGTCGGGATCCTAACGAAATTGGAGAATCTGTATCTAACGAAATCGCTCGCGAATAGGCTATTCATGAAACAGCGTTTGTATTCATACAAATTCCAAGAGGAGAAGGGCATTCTTGAGCAGCTAGAGTATTTCAATAAAGCGATAGATGATCTCGAGAATATTGATGTCACAATCAAAGACGAGGATAAGGTGATTCTTCTCCTTAATGCACTGTCGAAGTCGCATGAGGAATTGCAAGATGCTATAATGTATGGTAGGGAAGGTACCATCACCTTTTTTGAAGTCCAGTCGGCGCTGGGGGCCAAGGAGTTTCCAAGAAGTAGAAGTCAGGTGCAAGATCAGGCTGCTGAAAGCCTAAATATTAAGGGCTTGTTTGATAAGTGATGTGGGATATGCCTAGGTTAGTTATTGATCAAGATTTAGGACCAAGTTAGGGAGAGATATGATTTTAATATCTTATGTTTGATACCCTAGTTAATTTTGTTTCTAATTAGCCCACTTTGTTTGGTAGGGAAGTTATGAAATCATAAATAAATATGCAATGACAAATTTGACCTAATTAAATTGATTTAATTCCGTAATTGTCCGTGAGTATGACGTGATCAAATATTTTTGTTTCCCATATACTCTCTACGTGGGAAAAAAAACTAATATCACTTTGGCTCTCTTTTTTTTTCCCTCCTTATTTCTCACGGCTGCTCCTCTAACTCTAAATTATCAAATAATTTTCCCTCCTTATTTCTTCTCCGTATATGTTTTGTGATCATTTTTTGTATTTCTTTGATGGCTGTGAAAAGTTGTAGTTATTGCCATAGAGTTGGTGGTGGATATCGTGATAGGCAGAGTTATTTCTGAGGTGGAGGGCAGGAAGATCATTAGCTGCAAATGGCTTTTCCAAAGGAAGATTGAATCTGCAGATGGTGAGCAAGTCAGGTTCAAAGCCCGGTTAGTTGCTAGAGGATTCACTCAGGAGTATGGAGTAGACTTCAACGAAGTGTTTTCCCCAGTGGTTAAACACACCTCAATTAGAATACTCCTGGCAGTTGTAGCAAAATTAGACTAGGAACTAGAGCAGCTAGATGTGAAAACTGCATTCCTACATGGAGATTTTGAAGAAACAATATACATGCAATAGCCACAAGGATTCATCAAACCTGGAGAAGAAGGAAAAGTATGTCTGTTAAAGAAGAGTTTATATGGTTTTAAACAAGCAAGCCGACATTGGCATATAAAATTTGATGATCACATTCTAAGAAGTGGTTTTAAAATATGCAAATATGATGAGTGTGTATACATCAAAAGCAAAATGGGAGTTCCACTAGCATACTTGCTATTGTACGTTGATGACATGCTAGTGGCTGTGGCCTGCAAGAAGGAGATATAAGAGGTGAAAGATGATCTGAAATCTCCTTTTGATATAAAGGATTAGGGAAATGCAAGAAGAATCGTGGGTATGGACATAATGAGAAATATAGAAAAAGGTAGATATGGTTAAACCAAAGTGACTACATTTCAAGAGTTGTTCAAAGATTTCAGATGCATAGCTCTAAGGAAACAGGGACACCTCTGGCACAACATTTCAGACTTTGTGTGCTCCAAAGGCCGAGCAGTGAGTCAGAGACACATGAGGTACAAGTTATACCCTATGCTAATGTTGTTGGTAGTATTATGTATGCCATGATTAGCACAAGGCCGGATGTAGCCCAAGCTATTAGTGTGACTAGTAGATTCATGACTAACTTTGGAAAAGAACATTGGTTAGCTTTGAAATGGATATTGAGATATCTAAACGGGCATGGACTATGGGATTCTGTTCATTGGTGGTCAGGAACATCATGGTGATGCGTTAGTAGGTTATTGTGACAGTGACTACGCAGGAAATGTGGATAACCGAAGGTCACAAACGGGCTATATTTTTACTATGTTTGGATTTGCATCAGCTGGAAATCAAGCTTGCAATGGGTGGTGGATTTATCCACAACGGAAGCTGAGTACATGGCGCTCACGGCTGCAATGAAGGAAAGCTTTTGGTTGAAGGGGATTGCAGCTGATTTTGGGGTAGTGCAAGAGTCGATAGCCATTGGCACATTAATGTGAGCTTGCACTTCGTGAGAGAAGAGATAGAAAAAGGAAAGGTCAGGGTGTTCAAGATTGATACATCCAAGAATCCGGCTGACATGCTCACCAAAGCTCTACTGAAAGAGAAGTTTGAGTTATGCGTGAAGTTGGTCGGATTGTGCAGGGGTTTTGAGACAACTTGATCAACCAAGGTGGAGATTTGTAAGATTTGGCTGCTGAAGTTGTCGTTGTTTAGTTTTTCAATGCTGAAGAAAGCTAGATGAAACTGAGTAGAGTTGGAATTAGATCATATATCACGATCGTTCAGGAGCCGTAGGATGAAGAATGACTTAGGATCTTTATTTTCAGTTGTTTAGGGATTTAAGTACTTCTTTGTTGTTTTTTTGTCAAGTATTCAGCTGTAAAATCCCCAACTTCTCAATTCTCTGATTCAATAAAATTTCCACTTCCGTTCACCTCCACTTTCAAGATTGAGTGTCGATTAAACTCTTGATTGTCAACATTAACTTATTTTTGTGTCATTGGTATTTTGTACAACGAAACAATGATATTCACTACATGTAAACAGAGTTTTATAGCGAGTGACTATCCTTGGTTCATTTGGATCAAATCTAGTACCTATGCTTATTACCTAAAGTTAAGGAATGTTTATAACTTAGCAGAATTGTTATTAAGTGTTGAACTTTGTGAAAAGATTTTGATAATTTAGCAATTGTGTTAAAGTTTAATCAGTTTTGATCTCAATTAAATAATTTTGACTTAGAACTGAATGCTAGTAGAAATTTTGTTTTAGCAGCTTTGCTCCCTGATTTGTTTATTATAGTTTTAAGTTGTCTTAATTGGTTGCTTAGTAAGAACAGAGAAAATGATTTTTTTTATGTACATGCCTCGTATCTTTTAGGTTGGGTTTGGGTTTGGGTTTTTACACGTTGTGGCTGGGAGGGGTTGGGGTGGTTTTTGGTGGTTTGGAGGGAGGGATTTTTCAAATTTTTTATTTAAGCAAAATTTTTTTGTATAAATACACCCTCATATTCATTTCCTTTTAATCTCTTTCACACACAAAAAAAATCAATAGATTCCCATGATCTTTTCAACAACCTCGATCCACGCCAAAAGATGAACCATTTCTCTTCTAACAAAAATTGGTTCGAAAGTATCCTAGTGGACTAGGTATAACAATAAGTACCTAATCTTCTAGTATCGGGTTAATGAGCAGTTCAACGCTCAGAAGCCGACGGGCTCCACCGAGCATGAGTATGAAATGCTCTGGAAGCACTGGTCGCGGGTTTAGAAGGACGCAGTAAAGTGGGACACCATCTACACCAACACCCAGAAGATGCGGCACAGCTTGGCCGACATTGCTAGGAAGGCGAATGAGGTCTTCTTCTGTGATGAGAGAAGCCCTTCAAGTTCTTCGATGTCTGATAACTTCTCCGGAAGAGCCCCACATTCAACGGTGGGGCCGAAGGCTGGAAGTGGTGCGCCAAATAGAAAAAAAAAACTTCGGTCATGACCCCAAATCAACTCCGACTGCACAACCTCATATTAATATTAAACAACATGATTCGTAAGTATTTCAATTCTACAACTAAAACAATGACTAATGCAAGTTAATGGGAGAGACAAAAGTAAAGGGCGTCCATGTGGAAGTTGTTGCCTAATGCAGGATAAAGAGGGAAATGATAACGTGGTGGCATGTTGTGGCATGAAGGGATTCCCCCCCGCTGTGGATTCTCTATATAGCTATGATGATATGATACTATCATGGAAGCGGTGCATCAAAATTTACAACTGCAGCTGGATTCAATCAGTATTTTTCCTATCAATATAATGTCCAAATGCTCTGAAAATGAAACCAATGTGTTCGTCTTCGAAAAAGCTTCGCGTGAGTATCTTACATGGCTCAATCGGAGTCCAATGGAGGGAGTTATGACCGTTTTACGGAAGCCGTGCAATGCAGGAAAAGTACCACCCGGGCAGGTGACTTTCGGTCACCAAAATCCACCCGGTCGGGTGGCTACCCTAAGGCACAGCTGAGACAGCAAATCCCACCCAGACGGGTGACTTTCGGTCACCAAAATCCACCCGGGCGGGTGGCCACCCGAAGGCACAGCTGAGACAGTAGATCCCACCTGGACGGGTGACTCTTGGGCGGGCCAGGCCACCCGACTGGGTGTCTCACGCAGAGGCTATATTTTGTGGGCCTTTTCTTGGAATTTGTCATAAGCTATAAATAGTACATTTTCTCATTTTTTTTTTATTTGGTTGAATATTGAATTTGTAGCTTGTGAGCTTTGTTCTCTCTTTGGTGAGAGTTTTTATATAATTCATAGTTTATATTTTGCTTGATCATCAATTGATTCAATCAAGTATAGGTATGCATCAGATGGCTTGTGAATTCCTTTGAGTAGTGGAGTCATTAGTCGAATCTAGTATGTTGAAGATTGCTTAGAGTATTTTCTGACGTAGCTAATATAAAATTCACACTTCTTCATTCCTTATCTTCCATTAAATCTAGGTCCACCTTATCCTTTTATTGTTTTTGTGTTCATTTACAAGATAAATCACCTTTGTATCACCATTAAAGGGTATACATCTTAGGTTAATGGATCTCAATCTACATGAATCCATATCATGATAGCCAATCTGGAATAAGAAATTGATGATCATTGGACATATTCTTCTATTTTCTTGTTTATCCATCCTCTTTCACTTCCTTCCATTTGTGTTAAGCGTTAGTGTTGGTTAAATGTATAAAAACAACCAATCTTTCAATGTAAATGTGTCTGATGAAATAATAAAAGGGGAAAATAAAAATAAATATTGGATCTACCAAAGGCTTCTGCATCAAGATGCAAAAAAAAAAGCAAAGCCCAAATATAATGAGGCTATCTACAAATTTGAGAAAGGGATTCCAAGGTACAGCTGCTTCCATTTTTCAACTTCTTGTTTGTTGCTAAGTTTTCTGATCCCACCATAAAATCCATCTACCTCATTACCAATCTCTCTGTGCCCCTTCCTCTTCATCTCCGCCTTCCGCCACCGCGACTCTCCACTTTTTAGCCACTTTTTTCCCATTTTCTAGGACACAAACTTTAAAGTAGGTATTTAAACCTGTTTATTAGCCCATTATAAATGCATGAATTATGGATTTATCAAACTCAAATTTTAAGATTCTATAAAAATAATTAGAAGTAAAGTGGAGCACCCTCATTTTGTTAAGCAAAAATAGGTACTCTGTCCATCCAGTGAGGCATATTCCTTTTCGGACCGTTCCACTATAAGTGAGATATGTTGTTTTAAGGCAAAAAAATACCCCCTCTGTCGATGATTAAGTGTCTCAAGTTTCCTTTATCGTCCGTCCACAATTAAGCGTCTCATTTACCTTTTACTACTTTGGTAATTGACACACAATGTATTAACTACTCAAACTCACATTTTATTTTAAAACTAATATATAAAAATATGACTCACACTACACTAGCTTTTTCCATCAATTTTTCTAAAACTAGTGTCAAGTCAACTTAGGACACTTAATTGTGGAGGAAAGGAGTAAATCTCTATCTCTCTTACTTTATCCTCTCTTCTATTTTTTTTTTCACATATAATTCTCTCATTATTGAAGCATCATCTAAAAAGAAATGTGACACGAAAGAAGAAGGGTATAATGTTAATGCGCTCACCGCGTATGTGACAGTGACAACTTAATTCATTGGGACTGCAGGAATCCAGCCAGATGTGCAACCACTCCATACCACCAACCTGTGGTGTTGGAAGAAGAAAACATTAAAAATGTTCATTAATGAATACCCAACTATTCAAACCCACCCCCTTCAATGCAAAATCTTTTTCTTCACTCTTGGCTGGCTGGTCATGAGCCAACTCTCTCTCCCTCACACACACACAAAAGTGAGGAAACACACACCATATGGAAACTCTTTGCTTTTCCTCCACTGTATCTCAATGTGATCATTAGGTTTGACATCATTTAAGCAGGTCGAAATGTGAAGAACATTTGCACGAGTTTTCACAGTCAATGCCTTCCTCAATCATACACCGCCCTTGAGCTTTATACCTGCAAAAAGATCAAATCTTGACACCCAAAACCAAATCTTCTAATAAAATAAACAAGAATGATTTTATGGCCAATGTTGATCCAAACCTAGCAACAAAATTGTCTGTGGCCGAATCATAGCTCAACTGTGCATCATAACATGAAAGCATAAACCCCACATGCCCATTCTGCACATCACAAAACTTAAATTACTAAACTTGTTTAATTACATCAACAAATTAAATTCCTTGAAAAATGAAAGTGTTAAAAACCTGAGCTGGAAACCAGAATTTTCCAGTTTCAAGAGCAAGATAGCATGACATGACTGAGTTTGGTGTTACTCTTTTCTCCCTCATCTCTGATTTGAACCTGAAAAGGGTGGAGAAGAGCCATAATTTGCTTCTTCTCTTTTCAGTGAAAAGCAAGAATCTATTTGGAGGAATCTGAGATTGCCATTGTGTGTAAGCAGCAGCACCAATGGATTCACCCCATTTCTGTTTCAAGAGCTTCTGCCATAGATGCTCACTTGTGCACTTCTCTCTCAAAGCGATGCAAACCCCGGCCATGCTGCACAGCTCAGCAGCAGAGAGTTTCTCAAGAATGCAGTCTAGAACCAAATCAGGGAGATCAACTAGAGACATACTACAAATTTCTTGTTTTCTCTCAAATTTTGTGCTCACAATTTTCTTGGACGATGGAGTTTGAAAACCTTTGCTGAGATCCTTTCTTTTCTTGGCCAACAGAAAGAGAATTTCCCTAAAAAGCAAGGGGAATCTCCACACTCTTGATCCCATTCTGGGAGTTGGTTTTGGCTTCAGAAATGACTGAGAAAAAAGCAGTAGGAAAGATAGACAAGAAACCAGGAAAAGCAGCATTGTCAAGCAAGAGATTTTTTAGAGAAAAGGTGTGGAGATCTAATCCAATCTAATCTAAAAGGAGGATTTTTGCATGAAGATGAGTAACTTGTGATTTGAAGAAAGATGTTCTAATCAGCTGAAAGTTAAGTTTGTTAATTTATAGTAATGCTTGCAAGAAAATGGCGGAGTAGGCAAGATTAATCAAATCGATTTTAATGGTTAAGAAAAAGGGGCTCTGTCTATAGATAACACAACCGACAATTTTGATTATTGGGAGTTTACAACTCCAAAATCGATGAACCATGAAACACTTCCCACCCAATTTATGTGGCTTTCATCTACATGCATTGAATTCTCACTTCTCTAACTTTTTTTCTCGCTTTATTAATATTTCATCCAAGTTTTATTTAGGGAAAAGCTACGTGGCCATATAAATTAAGATATTATAGATATTAATTATTCAAATGTCTCATTTAATGCTCTACTAACTTTACACTATTACCCTTTTTATTTAATTGCTGTTGTTTTTTTATTCTGTTTTCTCTAATCCAATTCTAACTTTTTTTTAAATTTAGGTTTATTCATTTTTTGTTTTCAGCAATTATTATTATATAATTTCATAAATGAATAATTATGGAGTATTTTATATACTATGATATAGTGGTGTTTATATAATTATATTTTATTTTTATTTTAACACAGTTATGACACTTAGTTTCTAACTTTACTTTATAAATTATAAAATCTTTTAAGTAGAGTAAAATTTCTAAAAATGAGAAATTTCCCATTCTCCGTAGATCTCCATCATCTCCCACTCTTTTACAAAACTCATAATCCTTCCCACATTGCACTAGTATATTAATGTATGAGCCTATAATATACTAATGAATTTAAAATTAATGAATAATAACAAAAAATATAACGTAATACATAATATTTATTAATTAATATAATTTCCAATTGTAGGTGTGATATAATCTAATAATAATAGCAATTAATTTTATTATTATTATTATTATTAATATATATTACAATATGCTATATAATATTAAGAGTTGTTATTGCTTTATATTATTGCTACTACTTCATAACTTAATAATCAGTTACTATTACCAGTATAAGGTACTAGTTTAGTACTTTTACTTATTACTTTACTTTGTACATATGATGTTATAAATAAGTAGTGATAATATAAATTAATTACCTAGACTCAAAATGTTATAAATAAGTAGTGATAATATAAATTAATTACCTAGACTCAAAATGAGCTAGCCAATGATAGATGACTATAAAACTATGATTATTAAGATTAATTTCATATATGATCATTATATTAAACTGAGTCGGAGAGCAATTGAACCTTATTATTAATATTCACAATCATTCAAATATAAAAAATGGATTAAAATGCGATAGTTTATTATTAATAATTTTAAGATAATGCCTATAATTAATTATTACTCCCTAAATAAAGTTACTATGATGCAATAATAAAAAAATAATATTTGTTGAACTATATATATTAGTATCATATTTTATAAATCAATATGGAATCAAACTATAATATGGTTAAAAATTTAAAATTAAAAAAAGAAAATGAAACCGATGCATTTACGAACTACGGAGTATAATAAATTAAAAATATAAAAAAATATATATAGCTACATGGGTTATAATTATATTTGCATAAAAGATAGTAGCAGGAGTTGTATATTTCAACTAAAGGGCACAATAGTCACAATATGTTTACTCTTTTTGAGGTGTATCGATTTTGTTGAATTAACATTAATTATACAAATTTTAAATAATATTTTGGCTGGCCATATTATGGCCATTTAGCATTACTCTTTTATTTATTTACGGTATGAGTTTTAAGAAATATTAAGAAAAGTGGATGAAATAAAGTTAGTGTAATATGAGTCTTATATACTCCCTCCGTCCCTCTATAGAGACGTTTCATTTTGAGCACTCATTTTGAAAAAATGATAATAAATAATTAAAATAGAAAAAATGTAAACTAAGAGAAAAAATAATATAGAGAAGACTATTAACTATATTATTCTCTTTTTTACTTTACTTTTTTACACTTTAGCTATTTATTATAATTTTTTCAAAACGATTGCTCAAAATGAAACACCTCTACTACAGAGGGACGGAGGGAGTATTGATTTTAAATGATTTGAGAGATGAATGAGTTAGTGGAATGTGAGACCTTTTTACCATTTATGGTAATTATGAACCGAGACTTTTATTCGCGAATGGATCAAAATGAAATAATGAAACTCCTATTTGCGGAAGGAGGGAGTAATAGGGAGGTGGTGGGCTGCAATAAATACTTGTATTAATTTAAATATTTATTTAAACCGAGGAATAAAATCTAGAGGAATTGAGCCGTTTACTTTGCTAAGATTTCTATTGCTAAAAGCCAGAGCCCTTTGGTGAAAACAAAGCCTTTGTTTACATCAAAAGACAATCTAGGAACACAAACAATGCATCCACATCTTCCTTTGCTTTAATCTAGATTGTCAAGACTTTCCCTTTCATTAAAAAATATGTTTATCTTTTTAAATGAGGGCGTGGTGAAAAAGGTTTCTCCTTATTTTATAAAGATAACTGTCAAGATCGATTTTTTTTTTTTGATAAAATTGATATGGCTGAAAAGTAAAAGATGTTATCACAAATTGGTGGGTGCACAGGTAACCTATTTATGGACACGTGGCAGTAAAATACTGAATTTTCATATCTAAAAGAACAGCTTTTTTTTTCAAAAATATAACAAATTAATTGCGAATGGTTTGAATTTATACTCATTAGAGATGTAGGCCAACTTTACTCTACCTAATTTCCTGCAGTTATTTTCATACGAAAAGAGATAACATTAAATAATTAGTCTTCCTAAAAAGAGTATTCGATATTTTTTAAGATGAATTAAATAGGGATATGAAGTTGAAGATGAAGTTGGTTCATCGGTAAATTAACTGAAATAACTTGTTACCTAAATAAATCTACTTAGGTAATCAAACCATACATATGAGTATGATATACTACTAATTGTTTGGATCAATCTACTAATCACTAACTAAATGATGCCTATCAAACCAGCATATACAGTCCCCATCCATACCAAGAAATTAGGCATCCGATCATATTTTTGAGGTTTTTCTTTTCTTCTTGGGTGGAGAGACTCTTCATCATGTATTTTGTTACTGACCACTTTACCAATAGTTTCACTCTCTCATAGTATAATTAAGTTAGCTAAAGATTAGAAGCAAAATTATATTTCAAGGAAATGCGTTAAACTTAAAGAAATAGAAACACTAATCAATCAATAAGTTAATGTTGTACAGAGCTTGTAATATTACCCATAAAGTGTTGGAACATATTCCTATATTCCTATTTAAGCTATTCCATAAGAGTTGGGTCATTTTTTTATATTTTTTTATAAAACACAATCCATTATCCCTCTACTTTATTCCTTTCCTACTTTTTCTATCTTCTACTTTGTAATCACTTCACTTAACTTATTAAATATGTATTGCTTAATCTCCATGCCCAAAAAAATGCTACAGCACTAATGGAATGGAGGAAGTACTTCTCCAGCCCTCCCCCTTCACAAATCATTTGCAAATGTAATGCCATTGATAATTAATTATCAATTTGGATAGGTATACCAAATTCTAATGCAATTCTCAATCCTCCATTTCCTACTCTTTTAAAGTAGAGTAGGAAATTAATGTGCACTGCCCTCTTTTTTCTCTTTTCCTTTTCTTTGACATACATGCTCAAGTTAATGTTGTTGATAGATTATTTTACCTCAACTCAATTTTTAGAGTGGCACCAATATAATATCAAGTCTTATTTAGTAATTATTGAAGAAACATAAAGAGTTTAGTAGTACAGAGCATAAATAAACAAAATATATTAGCTTAGCTGGGATGGCCGTATAGGTGATCAAATTGAAGCTATCAAGTCCAATGCCTGCGTTTTATTTTCCAACAAACAACAAACGTTTCCAAGATGGAGACTTAATTGTTCAAATCCATGGCATTTGATGAAAGCAATCCGTTTGGAATAGATGATCTCGTTCACTAGATATTCAATAGCACACAAAAGGGAAAAAAATAACAATAAAGAAAATGACCAAATGATCGATTGCAGCCAGAAATATTTGATTATTCCACCAACAAAAAGATGAATCCCAACGACATTACTTGCAATTAATCCGAGAACCATAATATAAGTAGAAGCCTTACCACCAGTCACGTTCAAAGCCCAGATTACAACACTCCTACAGAATAGTTTTTTCACGCAATATATCACGATTGCCAGACATACATACGTACAAGCCCGCAAGTACCTAGAGCAAACTTCTAAAGGCCCAGCCCTACAGTCCGACCATCTCTTCGACGCAGTCCGGCTGTATATTGTTTCTCGAGTTCCATCTGAAGTTGCTCTCGCTTCTTTTCCATGTCGGGGTTGTCTCCCTGGTTCTCTACCTTTGCATCCGCCTTCACACCCTACAATTGGCCACCAATGCAACCTCAGACTCTAAAAGGGCATTAGTACGTGGATGAATTCTCATGAGCACGCAAACCCAATTATTCATGCATTACATGGTCTCATGCACACCATATAATATGATGCGACAACCAAGGAAAAAGGAGGTAGGAAATTACCATGAGTTTGTTGAATTTTTCCTGTCGTTCACGGTCACCAAACATTGGCGTATCCCAACGATGTGCAGTAGACTTCATGATAAATTTTGTCAACCATACAGGAAGAAGACGGGAAAGCACAAGTGAGAATGAAAAGGAACACCAAATGGTATATATAGAGTTAAGTCCGACATGAAAACAGGTAAAAAGGAAAGTCAGTTCTCAAGACATTAAAAATAATAAGTGACATTATTAATAATTGTATACTCCCTCCGTCCATGATTAAATGTCCATATTTGACTAGCACGGGTTTTAAGAAATTGTTTGACTTTATAAAGTAAAGTGGGTAGAAAAACTTAATAGAATGCGGGGTCTACTTTTATATATTGGTTTTATAATAAAATGTGAGTGGAATGAGTTAATGGAATGTAGGGTCCACTTACGAAATATAGTAAAAGTGGGACATTTACTGGCGAACGGAAGGAAAACGAAAAAGGGGACATTTAATGAACGGACGGAGGGAGTATTTGGTTGGATATAACAGAATCCATGGGTTGGTATTTATGAAACTAAGAGATTGTGCAAGTACAAAGATGAGTTTTTAGAAGTGGAAGTAGAGAGATTATTATAAATACCTCTTCAGTAGCAGAGCTCTTTTTGTTGCCCCACAAAAGCTTCTTCTTTTGATCAGTTGACATGTATCCCGTACCAACTAAATTTTTATTAACTGTGTTCATCCAAAAAAACAGAATGACAGCCAGAGAGTTCAGCTCAGATAACAGTAGATAACAAATCCATGCTAAAATGCAGAACTGATAATGCGATATCAATGGTAGAAGATAACCACTTTACCACACATGATAAAAAACCAAAACAAGTTAAAGAAAATATATCGATAAAAAATCTCCACAAAATAAAGATGCATGTCCTGTAACAAATAGTTTTTTGCATGTCAATGGATATGTGTATGGGTATCAAAAGGAAACTGCCATAACAGTAAACAGAAATTAAAGTACCTAATTCAGCAGCTTTCATTGCAGCAATTCTCGCAGCATCAATATCAGAATCTGTAACAAAAGGCTCAGAAGTACCTGTTGAGTAGTTCCAGAAGATATCAGACATTGCAAAACGAAAAGCAAGATAGAAAAAAACTAGCGGACGAAGCAAAACAAATCATCAGTCCCAGAACATGGGCTCCCAAAGCAAAAAAATTGGGCTTCTCAGAATCTTAACCTTTGATGGACGTATCATCACAATGCTCCTTTGATTCTCTATTGGGTTGCTCCTTATATGTACCTCGACCATCATCTCTTCTCTTTTCATCATTAGCATGACTCTCAGAGTCTAGTTCCTTGCCATCTCTCCAAGCAGCTTCTTTCACATGACAGACAGAACTATCCCTTAGAGGAAAAGAATCATTTCGGAGGCCCCTTGAATCTTCATAAGCAGGTGAACGATCACTTTTGAGATCCACAAAACTCTTCTTATTATCTGTCTTTCCATAATGGTCAGCCCTACCTTCTCTGTTCCTATCTCGGTCCCTGTCCCAGTCCCTTTCCTCAGCAGCAGCATGCCTCCTACCAGATCCAGTTCTGTCATATGAGTCCTTATCCCTATTTCTACTCCTTAAACCATCAGATTTTCCATGAGAGCATGTGTCAGCCTCATTTGCATAATCTCTAGATTTGTGGTTTTTATCCGACCTGGAGTAATCCAAGTTATTGTTGCCTCGTGAATCCCGTGAACGATAGGATGACTTAGCATGACCTCTATCATAGTTATCCACATGCCTATCACGTCTGCTACGATCATCTTGCCTATAGTGACTCCTAGATGAGTGCCGATCAGAGGATTTATATGGTTCATCACTACGCCCAGACTGATCATCATCCCTTTTTCGTTTATCGTCAACCCTAGCAGTTTCCTTCCTAGATGGGACTGGACTTAAGCTCTGCCTGTTGCGTGGACTCCCTGAATACAAGCAAAAGATGCTATAGGAGTACAAGAATAGTTAATTACAACCAAAATACCAAATAACGAGAACAACTCAAGGCTCACATAACATGTCATAAACAGTACAGGATGTACTCCTCTTTCAATTTAAATTCACTTTATAGCAAGAATTGAAAGTAATGCTACCTGATTACACATAGTTCAAATAATGCATCTCAATAGTATAAATTTCACTAAATGTAGAATTAGCCAAAAATCACCAATATAAGTAATGGCATGCTCGAAAATCTTTGGATTAAACGAACCATTAACAAAGAAAATTATTGATCGCCTCTTTAGGATATATTCTAAGAAATATCAATATGAGGAATCAAACGAATACTCATAGTAAACTAGTCACTACGAAGCTGGAAACCAAATTGTTACTCAATCCTATTGTTAGTAGCTAATAGCGGCTTAGTAATTAACACAGTGGAAACAAATTAAAAAAAAAATGTTTTTTTTTGCTAAGTATGGTTTCTTATGATGATTTAATGGTAAGGAGATACTGACCATCAGAAGACGATGATCCGCCAACAGGTGATCTGCGCCTGTACTTCCTATTAGCAGCATCATTCGAAGGTTTCCGGAATTCTGCCGAATCCGAACTTTCTCGCGCATTTGAATCCATACTGTGTAAATTACATTCAATAAGACAGAAAAAAATGCCAAAACATCAAATGAAATCGCACACACAAATAAAAAACAGCTCAAATCATAAACACGTAGGAAACATTCGCAATACACATTCAAACAAGATACATAATAAATGAAAAGCAAATTCCAAAACAAACCTGTGATTTACTACAATTTGTAGCCTGAATTCGAATATTGAAGAGCTCAATCTGTTGCTTTGAGTTAGGGTTCCTTTTATTTGCGTCGAGTGATTTTGAAATTTGCTATGATTGAATCGAAGGGAGGTGAGTGAAATGTCCTAAAAATGAGATTTTCCGGATAACATTACTTTCATTGGCACGTAAGTTGGGCTTCGGCCCATATTAATTTTTAAAATATCATAATTACCAACTATAACCTTCTCAATTTTGCAACATTATATTCTCCATATTCACAAAAAAATGTCAGATATATCACTGCTTTATCAATGAAAGAAACTTAAAATATAATTGAAAATGAATCAATATTGTAATTGCAAAAAAACATAATATTTTAAAAAATAACGCAAAGATTATAATTTAGGGTAAATATGGTGCTGTTTGGGGCTATTAAGAAAAATATCATGAAAAAATATAAGGCATTCACAAACGCTTTATTTTGGGCTAAATATCAAGAATAATATAAGGCATTCACAAACGCTTTATGCTTTACTGAAATTTTATTTTGACTTTGAAAGTTTAAAATACATAAATAATACTCACCCGTTCCACAATAGGAGTCACATTTTGATGTGTGCACGAGTTTTAAGAAATATAAATAATAGTGAGTTCGAAAAGTTAGTGGAATATGAGAGGTCCACTTTTTTATATTGGTTTTATAATAAAAATGTGGGTGAAATGAATTAGTAAAAGTGAAGTGTGACTCTTATGGTAGGACGGAGAGAGTAATTTAGATTTGAATAAAATGATAAATTTAGTTGTATGTGAATTGATATTATGAATAAATTGACTAAGAATACACCTCAACTAATGGAACCGTGGCAGAACCAATATAGTACCAATCAGTTAGCCTACTAATCGATTATTCGGTTAACTAATCCAATTGACTGATCTACTGAAATTGATGAAAAAATACAATCTTCTTTTTTATTTGAATTATATCTTTAGGTGGGTATTCAAGTGGCACTAACATCATGAATTGCGTTAAAAACATTGTTCGTAGTCTTCGTGATTGGCATCTCAGAGTCTTCAGGATTTAGGATTTATAGCGAAGCAATTCACATTATTAAAGATGATCATTTTGATATATTGCATGAACTGGTAGTTCGAAAGTAAGATGTACATGCAGTTGAAACTCAAGTTTTACATTTAACTATTGTTACTCCCACGGCCCATTTTATTTTATTCGCACTTACTTTAAATTTGTAATTGGATAAAATTAATCAATTTCGAATTAAAATAATACAAACACTGATGTTGATCGTTACAATTTTTTTTATAATTAAATCAATTGAATATATGGAACGTAGGTTACAAACTTCAACTTGGGCATACCCAAAGACACAGGGAATCCAGATAAGCCTGAATCTCCAGATTTAACATAACTAAAGATTTTTGTTTTGACCGGCCAGTGAGTGATCAGTTTGGAAGCCGGCTGGCAAGAAAGTAGTATTCGCAAGGAATCCCACATTGAGCTAGACTTGGTTGACCATGACCCGGTCGATCATGCTAAAGAGTGCGTCGTTTGACCAGGTGAAAGCACAACCCGTTGAAGAAGTGTCTTGGAGGCCCAGCCGAGCACAAGCTTGGATCGTCCCATCCATCTCCTTATTCTCGGGCTTCCTCCTTCCTCTACGTTCATCCATATGCATAACAACATTAAAGTCTCCACTAACAAGATAGGGACCGCCCTGTGATCAAAAGTTGACTAACAACTCCCACAGAGGTTGTCGTGTACCAGGTGAATGTAAGTCATAAACAAGAGAAAATCGAAATTAATTTCTTGTTCGAGTGCACCTGATTTTTGTGTAAATGGTTTGCTCTTCTAGTTTCAGAACATCCAAATCCACCATCTTCGGGTTCCAGATATGGAGCATTATACACGTGTTGTTTCTATCGGCCAATTTAAACTCAAACTTCCACGAGGGGAAGTATCTAGTAACGAACATCTTGATGTTGGTATCCTTCATCTTTGTCTCAACGAGACCCATAACATCAACTCGATTGGACTTAATAAAGTCCACAACAACAGGCTGACTGCAAGGCTGTTGCAGTCCCCTTACATTCCAAGTTGTCACCACCATTGAGACGGGTCAACGTGTAGCGATGACTCATCCAAAGGAAGGGCTGAACATGACGACAAGCACTTCTTCGAATGATTTTTCTTCCCCAGATCAACATCAACTTTTGGACCACAGTTGCTAGACCGTTGTTCAGTGAATGTGTCTTGGCCTGGTCATGTTTCTGTCCAGGATCCCTTGGGGGTGTGCCACCTCCACTAGAAACAACAACCTTGCCCGTGTAGGAGCCAGGCCTTTTCGACTTACAGCCCGAACCTTGTGCAACAGCTGCTTGAAGAGATGGAAAGGCCCCCAGATTATTGCCAATTGATTCCAACTTCTCATACCTTGAGCTTCAAAAGGTTGATTCATCGATCTAAGTACGGGTTCAACTAAACTTTAAAACACATTAAACACATAAACATTAACTACTTGAAATAAGCTTCTAAAACAAGATCAACAACAATAACTAAGAAAGAGAATGGTGTAAAAGAACTCCAAAGTTAAGAACAAACAACTAGAGAAATAGATACTACTCCCTCCGTCCCTGAAAGTTTGTTCCATTTTTCTATTTCCATCCATCCCACAAAATTTTTCTCATTTCACATTTTACCATTTTTGGTAGTGGACCCCATATTCCACTAACTCATTCCTACTCACATTTTATAATAAAACTAATATATAAAAGTAAGACCCACATTCCACTAACTTTTTCAACTCACTTTTCATTACATTTCTTAAAATCCGCGTCGGGTCAAAGTGGGACAATATTTGGGGGACGGTGGGAGTACTAAATTACTACTACTTCGACTCATGATTAACAAAAGATCTTGGCAGGCTTGAGTTAGAGTTTGAAATCACACTTCTTAAGGAAAGAAAAGTTTTCTAGAGAGAACTAACTAAAATTAAACTAAATTATAATGATAAGTGGTTGTTGGAAAGTTAAAGTATTTTTAATACATATGTAACATCCCTAACTCATATCATTTATCGGTTTGTATAATTATATAATTTCTAGTCATTAGATATTATTATTATTATTATTATTTATATTATAGCAAGTGAGTATTATACAAGAGGTATTTAATAAATTATGAGAGATCTTCTTATATAGTTAAAATGTATATATACACACACATGTAAGATTAGTAATTGTAATGCATATAAATATAGTTATTTATTAGACTTTATAATTAAATGAAAGTAATAGAGAAACATAGTACATGCATATATATACTTGTGTACGAATGAAAAAGAGCCAAGTTTTAAAAGGATATATATATATATAGGGATATGATCAAATGTAGACTCTAAACAGCGGCGGAGGGAGGTGGGGTCGGCCGAAATTAATAGTCTAAACTCTAATTATTCAATAGTCAAGGGAGTAATTAATAGTACAAGGCCCAAGCCCAACTGAAGTCTTTCTTCCCCAATTATCCATCTTTGATTGACAGCTTCGCCGCAGACACGAAATCTTGGCGGCGACAACCATGAGCCATGGCGCGGTGACTGGGTCAAGGGCAGAATTTCAGAGACCGTGTTTTAAAAGGGCTTGGGCCTTGTACTATTAATCACTCCCTTGACTATTGAATAATTAGAGTTTAGCCTCATAATTTACTCCATGTTTTCCGTTAAAAAATAAAGACATATTAGTAAAAAATGGTATATTATGTTCTAACTACTATCATTATTTATAAAAAAAAAACAGATTAGTCAAATTATTTTTTATTGAAAAGCTTATGTAATGTAATGCTACGGGAAACCCGATTTTATATGTATATTATTTAATGTTAACAAATTAGAAAAAGTTATACTCCTATAAGACTATATTTTATGTGATCAAATTAGAAAAAGTTATACTCCTATAAGACTATATTTTATGTGATCATCTATAAAATATGGAGTAATAATTTGGTCATATCATGATAACATGTTTTTAGATTTTTAACTAAAATATTAGTTTTTGAAATTTGGTTCCAGTTTTTATTTGGGGTGATTTGATTTTGAAAAACCAAACATAACGATAAACCAATTTAGTTTTTATATATTACTCTCTCCGTCCCATAAAAATAGGTCATTTGGTATGTGCACGAGTTTTAATGCATAATTGATAAAGTAAGAGAGATGGAGAAAAAGTAGTTGAAATTGTGTAGTGAATTTTGTAGGGCTCATAAATAATAAAGTAAAAGAGAAGGAGAAAAATATTGCCATAAATGGATATGGACTATTTCTATGGGACAAAGGGAGTATTATTATTTTGAAATTTGGTTTGACCTCTTTAATCATTTTTTATCATTTTTTCATTTTTATTTGGCGATAACAATTATATTTTTGCCCTAATTTTAATAAATATGATCAGGATATTATTATCATTATTAAATTTAATTACCTTCCTTTCTATATTAATGGATTAAATTTTCTCTAAAAGATCTCGAGTTTCTGTGAGTTGTTTTAGCTAATGTTGAATAAGAACCACAATGACTAGAAAATTGTGGGATAGTTTCTATTGATAGTTTTTATACGAATATTATATATCAGTTATCACGTTTAACATAAGATGGATATATTTCATTTGTAATGTATTTTTATTAAACACATATATTTAAATACTATTATATTTATTTTCTCGTTCGACCCCACGATTTTTAATTCCTGGATCCGCCATTGACTTTAAATATTGTACAAACTCCAAACTATTATCTGAACTGTTAAAAATTATTAACAGATAAAAAAATTATATCAACACAAAATATCAACACAATATATTATAATACATTTCTCAATTACTTTCGTAAAGTCTCAAGAGGCATATTCCGACGATAGGCCAATTAATTATTTAATTGAGCAAGTAAATTTTTGATTGTAATAGCACGCATGCCACCATCTAATTAGAGATATTTAGTGGAATGCTATTTTAATTGGGATGTTATCTATTGTTTAATATTCATTTTTCATTAATGATTTTCGGAGGGGGAAAAAATTTAATGGTAAAGCACTTATTATTTATTTAATCATGATTTGAATGGTTAAACACAAAATTATAAGATATATTTATTATTGATTTAATTTATAATGAATGATATTGCTGTCACTAAAAGTTATTAGAAGAATGTCAAGAGCTACTAAATTTTCTATAAATATAAATTTCATTAATGATTAATCAAAAGTTTTTCTGTCTTATTTCAATTTTTATGTTTTTTTTTATGTTTCTTTTTTGTCATTGTAGTACTTTTCATGCTATTTATTTACTTTATCTCAACAATTTCTTTTTTCAGCACCCCGTACACACAGAACCAACCTGCACAAGGAAGAACAAAAGAACATGTGAGAAGAAAATAAAAACAATAGAGTAAGTTAAATATAAAAATAATAGAGTAAGTTAAATATGACTCTCTCCATTCCATGTTAATAGAGATATTTTTTTTCGGCACGAAGTTTAAGAATAGTGTGTTAAGTGGATGGTGAATAAAGTAAGACCGAATAAAATAAGAGAGATAAAAGATAATAAAATAAGATACATGATTACTTTTGTCAAAAATAGAAATGATGTTGGAACTTTCTAAAATAGAAAAATTATTCTATTAATTTGGAACAAGGGAGAATAATTTTTTCGTCTTGGCAAAGAACTACCAATAAAAATTTTCCAATACCTACTAAGATAGAAGCAGTTGAAATAAAAAAATACTTGGGTAGTACTGATGCATTTAAAATATATTGCTAATATCTAAACTCCAATATTTTTGTGAATTTTGCATTCCATATAATGATTTTGCTTTTTATTCAGTTCATTAATTAACAGTGTGCAATTAGTGCAAGAAAAAAAAAAACTGGTCTGTGCAAAGATGATGATACTAGTTTTATAAACTTATGACCAAATTCTCTATGAGAGTATAAATCTCAGTAAAAAACCATGTTTTTATAACAAAAGGAAAATAAGAAATTGCAGTATTGGATAACAGCTCTAGATTAGCATTAGGCATTAGAGCATCCACAATGGTGGTGGGAGTGAAGGCCGCCGTCCGTGCCAGCGGCGAGGACGAGGACCGCCGCCAGCACGGCGCTGCTCGATGCATCGAGCAGCGCCGTGCCAGCGAGCAGGCGACGTGACGGCTTATGATTGGACAACGGCTATTATTTTTTTTTATTTTAAAAATCATTTTTAAATTATATAAAATGATTAAAATTTTTTTTTTCCAAATCAGAAAAATATGGCCGTTTTTTTTCCAGTTTTTTCTGATTTTTTTTGATTTTTTTTTTTATTTTTTTCCCCCAAAATCATCTATATATACACACATTCATCATCCATTTATCACATCAATTCATCTCCGTTTATGAATAATATCGCCGACATCACGTTCACGTGTATTATCTTACACAACATGATTATAGCCGACGAAGGGCCGATGGCGGCTAGCTTCTACGACGAGGACGAAGCCGGAAGCTCAACAGCGAGGTCTCCCCCACGCCGAGGCAAGCATACGACGGTCGGCCAAAGAATCGAGACAAGGCACACAATGCGCGATACCCGAATCCACAATCAGCTACAAGAAGACCTAATCAAACACACGTGAGCGAAATTCGGCAACGCGTAGTGGTTTTTTTAATTTTTAGTATTTTAATTATGTAATTTTTAATTTTTTAGGATTTTAATTATGTCGTTTTTATTTTATTTGTCATTTGTAATATTATTTAGGTTTTTTTTAATGAATTTTAGTATTATTGAAATGTTATTGTTTAATTGAATTTTAAATTAATTGTGCTCGTCTTTGCGGAAGAGCACAACTGTGAGTGTTGTGCTCTTGTCAGAGAGCAGACAGAAAAAGTGGGGCAGGGCTCACAACCGTGCCGCTGGCAAGAGCACGGTTGTGGATGCTCTTAGAGATTAGGCTTTCGCGTATCTCATTCTATCCTTCTCCGCCAGAAATTGTGCCGTGCTGTTTATAATACTGGTAAATTTGATTCAATCTTCATCTTTTGGACCCAATTTTTATGCTGCGTTTATTCCTTATGTGAAAATTTGATTTCGTGTTCGATTAATTAGCTAATGCCATCATATGTAATGCTAAATTGCGATTATTTGCGCCGAGGATTGAATTTGCTTTCTGATAATTAAGCCCCTTTCTATTGGATATGAATTGATCTGGTTTCTCAGAGAGCCGAATTGACTGCAGACATAATTTGATGGCAATATCGTTGATTTGTAATTGTAACTTCATTATATAGGAAAACTGACAACAATTAAATGGAGGGAAACAAACTAATTTTTTTTACCATTTCTATTTTCTAGAGCTCAAAAGCAAAATTGGAAAATAAAGATAAGTTTTTTGATTTTTCATTTCCTGTATACTTATGATAATATTTTTTTCTAATTCAAAAACATAAAAAATGCAAAATGTATTTTTCGTGGACTAATTTCGAATTTCACTTCTTTAAAGTATCTGAACACACCACCTTAAATATACTTAATTAGTTTGTGCATGTTACTTGATGATGGTTTGCAATGGAATATATTTTTATATTTATATATAATAGAAATACATTGACATTCGTGCTTTCTTTTTCTCTTTTTCTATTTTTTATAAAAAAATTGTTACTTTACCCTGCATTGTGATTTGCTCCACCTCATTTACATTAATAAATTATAAAAAAGTTCTTGCTTTTCAAAGAGTAATGATGCTTCTTTGGATTAACATGCTATCCTCTTTTTCAAGCACACAACAAAACTTATTGAATGGGGAAAAGACATGACTGACAACTCCAATTGTCCACGAAACAGAGGCAGCGGCAGAGCAACTTAGAGACGCATGAGGGACATGCGTCTCTCCCTAAAACGCATCACCCTCATGCGTCGTTAAAAAAAATTTCGAAAAAATTTAGAGACGCATGACCATCATGCGTCTCCCATAAAGACGCATAATTGTCATGCGTCTCATTAAAAGGAGACGCATGAGGGTCATGCGTCTCTCCCAAATACGGAATAAAAAAAATGTTCAGTACAAACACGGAATCTAAGTTCAACTCTAGAACAAAATAAGAAAAAACCCGTGTAGTCACAGTTATGTTTGAATTATTTGCACTTGAAAGAAAGTTGGATTCTTGTTTAAGTTGTTGATAAGTCTAGGTTTCATTAGATTCTTCACCTCTTACATTCGATGCCCCTTTTTGGATGGATCATTTTCAATGCATCTCACTTTTTTTGCTGCATTCGCATGAGTATTTGTTAAAAATTACAAATAAGTATATGAATCAGGTCATGTGGAAAGCTCAATAATGGCTGATTGGTCCAAACTTCCATATGATGTCATCCACAAGGTGGCTGGACGTTTATCAGTGATTCAAGATTTCCTTGCATTTTCTGCTGTTTGCTGCTCGTGGCGATTGGTTTATTTGGCTAAGGAATGGAATCCAGGTCCTCAGGTTCCGGTATTAATGTTCTCCGACACTGAAAACAGTAGCATTATAAGTTTCTTAAGCTTGTATACAAATAAGGTTTCTAACTCGGAGCTGCCTGAAGCTTGTGGTAGGCGGTGCTGGGGTTCTTCTTCAGGGTGGCTTGTGACTACAGGAAATGATCTTGAAATCCGGCTTCTCAATCCCTTTACTCATATCTCTTATAAACTCCCTCCTAAGTCCTCACTACAAATCAGTTTTGGTGATTTTCTTAGTTGGTATGATATCATCGAGAGGGCCTTCGTCTTTAGGAATCCATGCGCTTCAGATGCTAATGAGGACTTGGTGGTTATGATAATTTATGGCACTTTGAAGCAGTTAGCATTTTGTAGACCCGGCGACTGTTCTTGGAGATGTGTCAAAGATAAAACTCATTCCGAGTTTATTGATGTTACGTGTGTGAAAGATCAAATCTTTGCTCTCTCCTTTATGGGATCCCTAGTCCTCATTGATATTGACAACCTAGCTGTTTCTGCTATAAGTGGGCAAGACCCTCCAAGGAATATTGCCTTATCACTTCTTATTGGGGGCTCGGAGCGAATATCCTTGGTCGAATCATCTGGAGATCTCTGGATGGTTTACCAAAATCGTGGGGGTAATCCGTGGAGGTCTTACGTTGAGTCAATAGTGTTTCTGGTCTACAATTTCGATTTTGACAACAAACAGTGGGTCAGGTTGAGCAGCTTGGGAAGTCGCACAATTTTTGTTGGTGATAATACCTGTATTGCTGTATGTACAGCCCGCTATTTGAACTGCGAAAGTAACAGCGTGTATTTTGTAGCATCGAAGAAGGATAAAGGGTGGCCGAAGAGGGTGACTCGTGTCAATGTGGGTGTGTATAGCTTGAGGAGTGGTTATTCAGGACCCCTCTGCGTAGGCCCTGATACTCAGAAGCACTTTTCTTTCCCAATTTGGGTGATGCCTACCTTGCGCTAGAACTAGCTTGAATTCTTTCGTCGTGTTCAATCAAAGGATCATAGAAGCTTTGAAGGTTGCTGCTATGGTAGATTTTGTCCAAGCACGATGAAGCTGAATCGTGAGAGATGTGCAGTCATGTATGGATTTGATCCTTCCCTGATTCCCTGAAATAAGTGTGATATTCAAGATTCAAGATGAATGCATTGTTTAAACGAGGAATTTTGACTAACAATGTATGGAAATGATACATTATTTCTTTTTAAACGTGTTAGTTATAAGCAACTGAAGCATGCCGAATCACCGGAGTTTAAATTCACGGCAAAATTCTTGAATCAGATCAATCCAGCTATTAGCTTTTAAAAATGGGCCACTTTTTTTTTGCTTCTGAGATTGGTTGTTACAATTTCTGATATGCGTAACTAAACTACGCATTCTCAAAATGCGAAATCAAGTAAAATAGTGTGATATTTATTTTATCATATCTAATTTATGTTTTAATCTTGTAGATATTGTTTAATACTTTCTCTGTCTCACTCTAAAGGAGCATTCATTTCGACACGAAATTTTATGTAATGCTGTTTTGTAAGTTAAGTGGAGAGATGATAAAGTAAAATGGTGAGAAAAAGTGATTAAGACTCGCGCATACTCGGGGGATACAAGCCGACTAGCCAAGGATAGCATTTAGGGGTGGGGAGTAACTAGGGGGAAAAAGTCTCAGGGAGGTATTACAATATTACCAACATAACCGCATCATAGAACACAATGATCTTAAACTTCAACATAAAAACCTCAAGGATCAGCTTCCCCTTTCCGAAAATACCCTAGAATTTGAAATTCCAGTAGAAAAACCTCAAGGATCAGCTTCCCCTTGGTACGTTGCCTATCTTGATTCCCCGAACAGATGCTTGAAGACCTACCATCCACATTTACCTTCAGTTGGGCCTCGTTAAAACCTCTAGGGATAAAATCCAATGACCCAGTTTGTTTATAACGATTCCAACAAGGAAAGTAATCTGATTTCTTGATTTTTAAAATCTAGCATTTAGTTAAATAATAAAAAAATAAGGAAAGTAATTTGAGTCTTAAAATTAGGAAAAGTTTGTAGAAATTTTGGGATTCTGATTACTCATCCCAAAGCGGTCTCCACTCTATCAATATCTTTTCTCCATATTACTGCTGATTCCTCTCATCTCTATAGAGTTCTCTTCTCACTTTGGATCTTTCAATGTTGTGTTTATCTCATAGGCAAGATTCCTGATTCACATCATCAAATTTATGTTATTCTTTTAAGTTTTATTTCTATCTTTTCAATTAATCAACAAGTTGATAAAATTAATCAATTTTGTAGTAGTATTTAAATTCTTTTGTCGTTTTCTAGTTTTGGTATATGTGTCCTGTCTTTCTTTGTGCTTCATCCCCAGTAAATCCCAATATATATTGAAGTATGTTCTGCACATGTTGATTAGCATTGAAGAAAAACAATAATTTTGCAACAAGTATGATGATAATACACATCGTAAGCTTTAGGTTCAGGGCAGAATCTAGTTGAATATACCTCCATGTTCTTCAATGTGAAGGAGTTAATAATGATGATTGCACCTTTCTGCATATTCCATATATTGTGCATCATCAGCCAAATCACGAAGATCTGTTGATCAAAATACTCAATGCCACAAACATCTTTGATAAGGACAAACTATTTGCAAGAATCTCATGAACTTTGAAGAAAATTTTAGTTAAGTCATGGGATACCTATGCCAAAAAGATTTGAGGACTAGGTGAAGTAAATGATGAACCATGTTTTAATTTATTCTCTTTTCTATTTCCACTGAAACAAAAGCTGGACACAACTTCATCAAGGTCATATAAACCTAAATATAGACAGTATAAAAAAAGAATAGCATCTATATTAGAATCGGAAAAAAAAATGTAATTAAGTTTTAGTTTAGCCTTTATTTCCAACCTATATATAAGGCATTTTATTGTAAAGTGTAGTTAACACTTAGTCCAACATGTAGTCCATCAAATGAAATTTTCCCTTTTCTCTCCATCTCTTTAATCGAGCATTTTTTCAATCTCTTCAATGGAGGTTTCTCCATCCAAGTTAATTCTCCATTTTCAACATGGTATCAGAGCGCAAATCTGTTGCGCCTCTGATTATCTCTATCTTCTCTATCCTTTTTAAAAATTTTCGTTTGATATTAATAGATCTAGGGTTGGTGTTTTCCGGTAGGGTTCTGTTTGTTTCCAGAGAGTATGTGCTCGGCTCACTGGAGTTGTTCCCGCTCTGCATTTACGGTTGATCCCTTTTCAGGTTCTGAGTTTTTTTCTCTTCAAATCTCTCAGATTTTTCAATTATAATGTTTGAATCAGTTCGTTGTTTGAATCGGTGATAAGGATTCCAATGATTGAACCCTTCCATATTCCCAAGATATGCCAAAAATAGTGTTTGACCCTCAATTTTTGATATGGATAAAAAGGATAGGGTGAGCCTAGCCACAAAAACTAGACTAAAAAAGGAAAATGGTGGAGAGAAAGAGAGATGGAAAGAAGGTGTAAAGAGGGAGGAATTCTCTTTGGGACCTAAGACCTCCCACAAAAAAATGAGGGCAACCCTAGGTTACTTTCACAAAAGCAAACACTTCATTGGCTCCACATTTATGACTACACCACCATAAATGCATACTTGATAAGGCTAATTTCATGCATAGGTCTAGGGGGTAAATTCATACAATTATAATGTCTAACACATGTTTTAAGCCAGGTGTGTAGAAGAATTCACCAGGTCGAGGAACAGAGAAGGTGGATTCCAAGGACCATGCAATTATGGTGAATAAGTGAGCAAATTCGGAGGAAACAACTAGACGGAGGGATCGTGAAGCTGGATGGCAGAATGGAGATTTCTGCGAAGGTTTCTAGAAGATCCTACCGCGCCTATATAAGGAAGGAAGCATGCAATCTGGAGGGATCCTCTCGGTGGGGACCTAAGTAACAAATTTAGTTTGAAGCTCACTTCACTTCTACACACTTTTGGGTTTTAATGGGGAAATTGTAGGGCAGTTCTAGGTCACTGGTTGCGAGTTAGTCGTCGGAGTAACACCGTCCTCGTGGAGGGCGAAGAAACAATTTAAATCGTTTTCATTTTGGTTTTCTGTCGTGAATTTCACCGAGATTCGCCGTTCAGAGCTCGGCTTTGTTTACTGTCGAATTGCTTTAGTTTATGAAATTTCTATTTTCCGCCATTACCGAGTTCTGTTGATTTCGATTATGGGTGTTCATTATTTTGCGTTTGTTGTAGTTGCTGAGTTGGGTGTTTGAGTTTTGTGTTAGTTGACGAGTTTGGTAAAATTGCTGGAATCTGGGGGTTGATCGAAGTAGATCTGGGTGAATCGGGAACCAGGGAGTTGATGTCACTTGCTGCTTGGGTTCGGATGACTTGGATCCGGAGTGGATTGAGTTTCCGACGTTGGATCTGAAGAGTGATTGAGACTTATGCCTAACTTTCGTGTTTTCATTTCATTCCGCCTAGTATACGTAGATCTGTTCTATTTCCGGTTGTTTGCAAGTTTCCGGCGTCCGAATTTTTACATTTTGTTTGAATCTCGGTATATGCTCTGTTTCTTCCATCTTCGTGTTTGATTTAGTTGATGTGATGCATGTCGTTGTCAGTTAGATGCTTTGTTAGTTAGTTGCAGCTTTAATTCCGTACTTGATATTTCTGGAAGTTGGTTCCCAACCGTTAGTTGTGTCTGTTTAGCTATAGTTGGTATTAGTTTGCTCTATCTAGGAAGTGGGTTTAAAATTCGGTAGTTCTAAGGATGTCGAAGCACTGGCTGTTGTTTACAGTTTACTAGGTCTAGTGTCTAATTTTGCGCCTAGGTCTAGAAGTAGAATACCTCAACCAAAGTTTGCGTGGCAGCAGTCATTTTCTAACCAAAAAATCTCTAGATGTTTTCTTGCGCGTCCATCTTCATGGGATCGACCCCTTGCTTCCCTATACTAGTCTATAGTATAACGGGTTGAGGGATCTTTGAAACGCAAGAGTTTGTGTGTCCATAGCTAGAGTCTTCCGTGTCGCCTTGAGTTCCTGGACCTAGTGTTCAGTGGATTCAGTTGACTTGGCAGCTCGATCTAGGAATTTATCATACACACGCTCACACGACATCAACGTTTTCAAATGGCGCCGTTGCTGGGGATGGAAGGCGTAACTTGTGATTGTGTCTAGAGAATTTTGGTGTACATAATTCTTAATTTTCTTTCTTTCTTTATTTTCAGTTTATGAGCAGAGGCTCGCGGTTTGGATACTGTGGAGGCTTATCTGAGTGGAGGAACGATCATTTTACTTGGCAAGTCAAGGACTCAGCATCTACAGTCACCACCAGATCGGGATTATCTACGGGAAATCCATTTCCGTTTGGTTCAGAAAGTGAAGAGGATTGGAACTCGTCAGGAGGGGAGGATCCTAAATCGTCTTCGGAAACAAGTACAGAGGAGGAAGAAACAGGGGTCATGGCGAACATAATCGATCTAGATCTGGAAATCGGCTCGCTCACTGCTCATCTAGACGGAGAGCCGGCTCAAGCTATAGTTATGAATCCGCGACAGAGGTCCATTGAGATCAAGACGAACGTGCTCGGCATCCTACCAACGTTCTCTGGGCGTAGGAATGAGTGTCCGTACGAGTTCCTAAATGAATTCAGCAAATTGTGTAGCATTCAGAAGAGGCCGAATGACGCAACAGATGAGGACTATCGCTTGCGCGCAGTTCCTTTTTCCTTGAAGGGGGAAGCCAACACTTGGTTATTAAGGTTACCCCCGGATTCTATCCGTACATGGAGGGACTTTAAATTGGAATTCCTAGATTACTTCTTTCCGTCGAACAAGACGAACGCTCTCAAGAAGGAGATCGTAGAGTGCAAGCAGGAGTATGATAAGTCTCTGAGTCAATATTGGTCACGATTTAAGGGGTTGCTAGATGCCTGCCCGAACCATAGGATGATTGAGGCAGAGATTTACTATCTGTTTTATGAAGGCGCAAACCCTGAGTCAAAGGATTTGATGAACTACTCGAGTGGGGGAAATTTTACAAAGAAGAGAGGAAGTGAAGCAAGAGGGATTCTAGGAAAGCTGATTGAGGCGAAAAAGGCATACGATAGCCCAAGGAATTTTGTGAAGAAAGGCTCAGCGAATGCGCTGAGGGAGCAGGATGAAGAGAGGGTAGAGGCAAGAATCGACAGGCTTGAGAAGGCACTGTTGAACGCCATCGAGAAGACCAAACCACCAACCCCACAAGAGAAGGAGAAACCTCCGGGTCTAGGAGATAGTCAGTTTCAGCAATATTATGGACCCCAGGAAGGAGAGTACCCGGCTCAAGTTAATGCAATGGGGAGTTGGAATCCCGATGGAAGTTGGAATCCAGGGAGACAGCGATATGCACCCTGGAGGAACCATCCCAATTTCAGATGGTCGGACAACGACCAGAGCCAGCCAGCACCACAACAGAACATTCAGCTTGTACCTCAACCGGAGAGGCAGGGTAACTGGTCTGGGAGAAATCAAGAGGGGCAGAGCAACTGGAATAGTCGGAACCAGGGAGATAACCTGAATTGGGGGAACAGGAACCAAAACCCTCAAGGGAATTCTTATGTACCACCACACCAGAGGAACTTCCAAACCACCTATCAAGGGCCAGGAAACCAGTTCAACAATAGTTCGGGAGGTCAAGGGAACATTCGCCAGAATCAAGCAAGTGGTTCGAATGCAGGCCTAGGGTCCAGTCAGTCCAATTCTAAAACACCGAGGAATCTGGATGAGATGGTGCATGACCTCGTAACTTCTCAGCAGCATATGCAGAACAACTTGCAGTCGAACAATGACGTAGTCCACAAACTTCAGGACACTCAGCAAGAGCAAAAGGCAACAATGGATATGCTGGCAAAACAGATGTCGCAGATAGCTACTTCCTTGAGCGAGATGCGAGGGAATGAAGGCAAGATTCCTGCCTTAGTAAGGATGCCTGATAGAGCTAACATCAGTCTGATCACTTTAAGATCCAAAAAAGGGTATGAAGGTTCAGAGATAAGGACGAATGAGGAGACAAACCCCACAGGAATCAAAGGAAAAAGGGGTATAACCTCTAGACCCGAGAACTTAAAGGGAAACAGTCCCGAGAGAACAAATGACCTTAGGGCAGGAGATTTGGAGAAACCATTGCCTAAAGAAGCTGAACCATTTTTCATAGATCCAGAGCTAGAGTTTGAAAGGGAGAAGGTAAGAAAAGGAACCAATGAGCCCTCAGCTGGGTGTTCCACTGGAGCAGGGAAGTTACTGAAGTCATTCCCAATTCGAGGGGAAGCTAAGAAAAAGAAGGAAGAACCGGTAGACTTCATGGACATTTTTGGGAAACTGGAGATTAATTTGCCGTTCTTACAAGCCTTGAAGTTGCCGGTGTTCAGCAAGTTCATTAAGGAATTTATAGCTGGAAAGGCTAGACCTAGTGGGAAGATTCTAATTGGAGAAAATGTGTCAGCAGTGATTCAGAAGCGGAGAATGCCCTCCAAATGCACTGACCCAAGTATGTTTACCTTATCTATATCAACCGGTGATGTAAAAATTGAGCATGCCATGTGTGATTTAGGGGCTTCGATAAATGTTTTACCGCTTTCCATTTACAAGAAACTGGTAGGAGTAAGTATGGTAGATACGAAAGTGGTGATTCAGCTAGCGGATAGGTCGTGCATTTGCCCTGAAGGAGTGCCTGAGAATGTGATAGTCAGAGTGCATGATTTCTTGTACCCAGCTGATTTTCATGTGATAAAGATGAGTGACAATGAATCTGCTGAGTCTAGTGGCGTACTTCTAGGAAGACCTTTCCTTCGTACAGCCAAGACCATAATTAATGTTTTTGACGGGACTATATGCCTTGACTATAATGGGGAGAACTACACCTTTAGCATCGATGAAGCAATGAAGAAACCTCTTGATGTAGAAAATTTGCATGCTATTGATGTTATTAACCCCTTAATCCAGGAATACCTTGAGAAAGAATTAATGCATGAATAGATTGAAAATTCAGAAATGAGTTATTCTATCGACAGAGAAGTGGCTGGATAGTGTGAAGCAATGAACACAAATGAATTATCAGATGAAGAGCTAGCCGAAGCAATATTGGAATTCTGTAATAATCCAGGGGAAGCTATGTCAAGGAAGATACCCCATGCTGCGAGTATGGAGGCTTGTTCTAGGTCGAGGAAAGACATAATATCTGATGGAACAGAGAAAAACCCCTTGCCCCAGGAGGCAAGTACTTTGAAGAAAGAACTGAAGGTGCTCCCACCAAGCCTCAAGTATGCTTATCTAGAGGAGAATGAGACTTTTCCCGTTATTATCAACAGCAACTTGACCAAGGAACAAGAGAAGGAGTTGCTGGACGTGATCAGAAAGAACAAGAAAGCCATAGGATGGACTCTCTCTGATCTGGTAGGAATAAGTCCGGATCTTTGCATGCACCATATTCGGTTGGAAGAGGGAGCGAAGGCTTGCAGGGACCCACAGCGTAAGCTTAATCCGAACATGAGAGAGGAAGTTTTGAAAGAAGTCTTGAAGTTACTCTCCCAGGGAATTATCTACTCTATTCCGGACAGCGAGTGGGTCAGCCCAGTTCACATGGTTCCCAAAAAATCAGGGATTCAGGTAGTCAAGAATGATAAGAATGAATTGGTTCCCACTCGACTTGTTACTGGGTGGAGGATGTGTATTGATTATAGGTAGCTGAACGAGGCGACCAGGAAAGATCATTTCCCACTCCCGTTCATTGATCAAATGCTGGAGAGGCTGACAGGAAAACAATATTTCTGTTTCCTAGACGGATACAGTGGATACTTCCAAATCTATGTAGATCCAGAAGATCAGGAGAAGACCACATTTACGTGTCCTTTTGGCACGTATGCTTACAGAAGGATGCCGTTTGGTTTATGTAATGCGCCAGGCACTTTCCAACGATGCATGATGAGTATCTTCTTGGATTTATTGGAGGATTGCATCGAGATTTTCATGGATGATTTCACTGTGTATGGGAATTCTTTTGACTCCTGTCTAGCAAGTTTGGACATTGTGTTGAGGTGGTGCCAGGAAAAGCATTTGGTTTTGAACTTCGAAAAATGCCACTTTATGGTCCATGACGGAATTGTCTTAGGGCATGTAGTTTCAGAGAGGGGTATACAGGTAGACCAAGCGAAGGTTGAAGTGATCTCAAAATTGCCTTACCTTACGAATTAGAAAGAAGTTAGAGGATTCCTAGGGCATGTGGGGTTCTATAGAAGATTCATTAAAGATTTTGCGAGGATCGCTCAACCACTCACCCATCTGTTGCATAATGAAGTTGATTTCGTTTTCGATGAGGGGTGCAAGGAAGCATTTCAGTTACTGAAGGATAAACTAGTCTCTGCCCCTATTATCAGAGCGCCTGACTGGAGTTTACCGTTTGAGATAATGTGCGATGCGAGTGACTACGCAGTAGGGGCGGTGCTAGGTCAAAGAATTGATGGGAAAAGCTATGTGATTTTTTATGCATAAAAAACGCTTAATCAAGCCCAGAAGAACTATGACACCACTGAAAAAGAAATGCTGGCGGTGGTATACTCGTTTGAGAAGTTTCACCCGTATTTACTGGGGTCAAGGGTGATAGTCTTCACCGATCACGCAACTATTAAGTACCTGCTGGCAAAGAAGGAGTCCAAATCCAGATTGATCCGTTGGGTGTTACTTTTTCAGGAATTTGATTGGGAGGTTCGTGACAAAAAGGGGACAGAAAACAAAGTGGCTGATCACTTGAGCAGGATTTTCCAAGGAGAAACGGATGAAGCTATACCTGATGCATTCCCAGAGGAGCATCTGTACCATTTAGGGGAATTTCCAAGACCTATAAGTTGGGAAGAGATAATGGCGTTAACAGGTCAAAGAGATTATGAGAAAAGGAAATGTCAGCTGAACGCTGAGCCGTGGTTGCAAACCTGGCAAATTATTTAGTCACTGGAGAGGTACCGAGCTCTCAATCAATCACCAGGGCCCAGAAAATGAAACTAAAAAGCGAAGCCAAGTACTATTTTTGGGACGACCCGTATTTATGGAAAATGGGAGCTGGCCAGGTGATTAGGAGATGTATTCCAGAATGGGAACAGAGAGATGTACTGAATCATTACCATGCCCTAGCTTGTGGAGGTCACTTTGGACCCAGGAGGACGGCGGGGAAGGTGCTAGATAGTGGGTTTTACTGGCCCACATTGCATAAGGATGCTTTTGAGTTTTGTCAGAACTGTGAGAGATGCCAGCAGACAGGGGGAATTTCTAAGAGGGATGAAATGCCACAGGTCCTAGTGATCGTTTGTGAAATCTTCGACATTTGGGGGATGGACTTCATGGGTCCATTTCCATCTTCGTATGGGAACACATATATCCTTGTAGCAGTAGATTATGTATCGAAATGGATAGAAGCCAATGCTACCACATCCTGTGAAGCTAAAGAAGTGGCTAAATTTCTTAAGTCTAACATTTTTAGCAGGTATGGTGTGCCTAGGGCTGTTATTTCGGATCAGGGGACACACTTCCGAAATCGGATGATAGAAGTTCTAATGAAAAAATATGGAGTGCACCACAGGCTGTCTACACCTTATCATCCTCAGGCAAATGGGCAAGCAGAAATATCAAATAGAGAGATCAAGGCAATACTAGAGAAAACGGTGAATCCTCAGGACAGCCTATAAAACACCTATTGGAATGTCACCCTACAGGCTAGTGTTCGGTAAGATGTGCCATTTGCCTGTGGGTGTGGAACACAAAGCCTATTGGGCGGTCAAGGAAATTAACATAAACCCTCAGGCGTGTAAAGAAGAGAGGAAACTGCAGCTTCAAGAACTGGAGGAATTAAGACTTGAGTCTTATGAGTCCGCAATGTGGTATAAGGAGAAGACTAAGCTTTGGCACGACAAAAATCTCCGGGTCAAGGAACTACAAGTAAGACAGAAGGTTCTCTTGTTTCAGTCCAGACTCAAACTGCTACCGGAAAAGTTAAAATCCAAATGGGTTGGACCTTACACTATCATAAGTCTTCGCGCAAATGGAGCAGTGGAGATCCAGGGAAGTGCCGCAAACTCTACTCCCTTTCTTGTGAATGGTCATAGGGTGAAGGTTTTTAGGGATAATTCTGAGTTGTGTGTAGTGGAGGAAGTACCGCTACACGCACTCTCCATTATCGCTTAAATGGTCTGTGGGGGAAAAAAACTCTCGACGAATTCCTGGGTCAGGTAAATTGGAATGTTTCGTTTCATATCAATTCAGTGAACCAGGGGATCTAGAGAGTGTTTAATTGAAGGTATAAATATTTAGCTGGGTTTTATAAAAGAAAAAAATTCCAAAGAAAGAAGAAAATTAATTTTCTAAAAAAAAAATATTTTTGAAACATCAGTCTTTTCAGGGAAAATGTTTTGTCATTATTTTTCCTTGACCTGGACGACTGGAGTTTCATTTTCTTTTATTTTTCCCTAAGTGTGGTATCGTGGGAGTAGCATTCGCATGGGGAAGAGAAACTTAGAGCATCCACAACCGTGCTCTTGCCAGCGAGCACGGTTGTGGGCCCGGACCTATTTTTTCTGCCTGCTCTCTGGCAAGAGCACAACACCCACAGCTGTGCTCTTCCGCAAGGACGAGCACAATTCAATTTAAAATTTAATTAAACAAAAACATTTCCATAATATTAAAATTCATTAAAAAAACATAAATAATATTACAAATGACAAATAAAATAAAAACGACATAATTAAAATCCTAAAAATTATAAATAACATAATTAAAATACTAAAAATTAAAAATTACATAATTAGACTCCTAAAAATTAAAAATTACATAATTAAAATCCTAAAATTTGAGATTGAGAGAGTTGTTTGGTATAGTGTCATTTTTTGTGTTTGAAATGAGACTATTTATAGATGAAAGTATGAATTTTGGGGTTAAAATAACGAAAAAAATAAATTAAAAGTGTGGAAAAAATGGATATATTTTATTAGGAAGTGGGAAAATATTTTTTTATTAATTTTGAATTTTTCAGATTTTTTTTGATTTTTTTAAGAATAATAATAAATAAAATGATAAATCAACGGGCCAATCAGAGCATGTCACGTCGACGCCTCGTGCTCTTGCCGTTGTCACGGACGTGCTCTTAGCTAAGAGCACGTCCGTGCCAGCGGTAAGAGCGCAGCGGCGGCGGAGCTCGTCCTTGCCAGCGGCACGGACAGACGGACGCCGTCTGGCCACCGTTGTGGATGCTCTTAGTTTGGGAGGGAAGTGGAACAGTTTTGAAATTCAAAAACTACTTTATGGGAAAGCAAACGGTTGCTTATGTCACGCCTGCAACCGCCTGCATATCCGTACGCGCCTTACCCACTTTTACCATTTCCACTCCCTATACTCTATTTTCTCAATCCAAACTTTTTCTCTCTCAAAAAAATCCCCAATTCTCTCTCGCGGTACCCAGCTTTTCACTAACCCTAACCGTAATTTCTTTCAAAGTTTTTGAGAAATTTTCAGATCCGAGCAATGGAGAACACATCAACTGCAGGAAGCACCACCAGATTTGCCGATTCCAACACGGCGAATTTCATGGCAGAATTGATGCAGAAATTTGGAGGACCGAAAGAAGCGATGAAAGCTTTTTCCCTGCTCACAACAATGATGGGGAAGACCGCGCCCACCGCACCACCACCACCACAAGTCCCAGAGGAAACGATTTCCCAACCGTCTGCCATTCATGCAGAAGCCAAACCGGTTACTGGCTAACCGGACAAAAACGTCGCGATTGCCGAAGAACAGGAACAAGGTACAGATCTGGTTGCGGAGATGGAGCAGGTTACACTAGTTGAGGGGGAAACCCCTGTTATCTCTTGTTTTGATGTAGTCGAGGGGGCAACCCCTGTGGTGTTTGAAGAAATCGGACGGGGGAAAACCCCAGTTGTTGGTGAGTTGGAGGGGGCAACCCCTGGTATTTCTGACGATTGTGTTGGGAGGAGACCCCAGAAAGGATGGCGGGCGGAGATGCCCTAATTTCTGAGAAAATGGTTGCTAAGGGGGCAACCCCTGTTTACATTGAGGGGGCAACCCCTATTTTGTCTGAGGAGGGAGAAGCCCTCATTACTGACGACGGGTCAGAGCCCAAGGAGAGCGGGCTGGAATTGGTAATAGAACTGGACGACCAGCCGGTGGTTACAGAAGTACCGATAAATGACCGGGAAGCTAGAAGACGGGCCAGACGGAATTTGAGAGAGGAGATCGAGGATCTCACTGTGCCCACAGAAGAAAAAGAAGTCCACGTCTTGGGAATGGAGGGTGAGCTAGAGAAAGAAACCCCTAGATCTGACGGGGAAGCAGACGAAGAGGAGGAGCGCCGCCTGGCGGCCGAATGGAGAAGGAAAGGAAAGCAAGTTGTTGCTTTCCGGGTCAAGAAGGCTAAGACGACCGCAGGAAGCAAATCTGAGGAAGCTTCGCCCCCGACCCCAACTACGCCAAGGAACCTGCCGACCTTCCTTCGTCTAGCGAGTCTGATGAGGATGAAGTGCCCGAGGAGATATTGAACTTTGAGCCAGAAGAGGTCTGGCTAACCAAACAGCTACTGGAAGCAATGAAGAAGTTTGAGGACCCCAAGAGAACTGCTACGTACAAGGAGAGATGTAGTTCTGGTAAGTTGGCAAAATCGGGAAAGAGGTATGTGCGGGAGGAGTTGAAAGAAATAGCTTCTGACGACGAGTTCCGGCAGTATATAGATGCGATCGGGTTCGATTGGCTCCTGAAACACAGTGAAACAGAGGTGCCGACAGCTTTGGCACGAGAATTCTTTTCTACTTTCCGTTTGAAACCAACCATTAACTTGGATGCCGAGTCCATCACTTTCCGCCTATTCACCGTGGAGTATGAAATGAGTATACAAGAATGGTCCCTCCGAATGGGACTGTTTAAGCGTACGGAGGACGATGAAGGGCTATGGAATGATCGGGTGGTTGGAGCGCCGAAGTTTACACCCGGTTTCAAACCACAACCAGCTTGGGAATTCATCACCCACCCAAAGGTAGGACAGTTTAAAACAAGTGTTTCAAAGGGGTTTCATATTGAGAATCGCATACTCCGATTTGCTCAGACCTTCATCAGCTACAATCTCATGGGGACTGCGAACTCAGCCTTGACAACGACGGATTTATACTTTACTTGGTGCATGGCCACGGGAGTAAGAGTGCATTTAGGCTACTGGTTAGCCCAGGCATGCCACCAAATGACTGACAATCCTTCCCGACATATGTACACGTGTCACCTTTTAGGGGCTTATCTTCAGAGGAACATAATACTGAAGATCGCCAAGTCAGCCCCTGAAGTGGTTATGTGTGAGCCCCCAGAAGCCTTTAACGTCGACTATTTTTTCAACAAAGGGCTGTTGTACATGCACGAGAAGGAGGTGTGTTTCTATGAAGTCGGCCGAGTGGGACCCCAGGTAAAGCGAGAACCAGAAGTTGTCGAATCTATAGCTAAGATTGAAGTTGAGGAGATGAGAAAGGAGGTAGGATGGATGAGATCAGAAATTAGGATGGTCAGAGAGGAGATGGTGGCCCTACGGGGTAGTATGAAGGAGTTGGTGGGGATGTCGTCGACCAACAGTGGTCAGATGAAGGAGGCTGTCCAATTGATGCTGATGATGACCAAATGGTTGAAGGAGAATTGCTCCGCGCCCCAGGCGATATTGACTACTGGACCCAGCACGGTGTCCACCCACCTTGGGCCAGGATGTTCATCTCTACAGCGTCCTCCACCCGCGTCTATACCCTTGCTAGCCCCGTCGGCATCAAAATCCCTGACTGTGAAGAAGACATTGACCAGGCAACCAAGTGAGACAGAGCATGAGAAGCCGGATTCGCTGGCAAGAAAGAAAGCAAAAGTGACCCAACCTTACGTACCGCCCCAGTCTAGCTCCCGCGGGGCCAGTCTCTGAATTAAATCCCCCATGAACAAGTAACTTTTACTTTTCTATTTTTCTTTTCTTCTTTCTTTTCGTTTTATCTATGTTCCTTGCCCAACATGCTTTATTCTGCATATATGTGTTGTGCCTTCCCACGCTTAGCCCAATGTTTGATCTAAGTGTGCGAAGATGTTTTTGTTCGCATGTTTTGGCTTTTGTCTGTTACACTTCTCCCACTTAGCCCGATGTTCGGTCTAAGTGTGAGAAGTTTTTGTTAATGTAGCATGTGTTTGTTATTTGTGTTTTCTGTGTATATCTTCTCCCACTTAGCCCATTGCTTGGCCTAAGTGTGAGAAGATTGTTGTGTATATACGTTCTGTTAGTTGATGTTTATGTCTTCTCCCACTTAGCCCAATTCTTGGTCTAAGTGTGAGAAGTTTGTATTTTATTTGTGTCTGAGATCTCTGTTTTGTTGTCGCCACTAACTGCCATGTTTTCCACCTCATTGGGATTGCTTGGGGACAAGCATGAATGAAGTGGGAGGGGGAGAGCAGTTAGTGCAGTTAGTGTCAAGCATGTAAATAATCTGTTAGGTCTAAGAGTCTGTAGTATTTTTAGGTTCTGTGTTTGTGTTCGCATGAGCTGGTGAATATAATAAGGCAAGATTCCCTTAGTGAGAGCAATTGAAGATAGGATGCAAGTCAACTTTGAGGCCTTTTTCCTTAATAAGCTGAATTCGGTTTGAATGAAGTAAGGACGATAGAGGATGCCTTAGATGACCTAGTTGTGAAGTCCCACCATAAATGTGAGTTATAAGCCTATACATTGTGAGCTAACTTGTATAAAAGGGGCCGCCACTGAATGCTTAGGGAAAAGAGTCGTAGAAGAGAAATAAAAATTGGGTTCTGGAGGTATAAGCTGGACGAAGTCCAGGAAAGGAGGTATAAGCTGGACGAAGTCCAGGGGAGGAAGAAAATAAAATAAAAAATTTCGGAGGTATAAGCTGGATGAAGTCCAGAGGAAAAGAAATATAAAAAAAATGGTAGCAAAAGAAATAATTCCTAAGGGCAGGAAACAGTAGTAACTTGACCCAGGAAGCAAAAGGGAGGACTATAGGAAAGCGAAACTCTCATAACCTGATGCATCAGTGGTATAACATTAACATTAACATTAACATCAGGGTCTAACACTTGTTTTAAGCCAGGTGTGTAGAAGGAATCCGCCAGGTCCAGGAAGGGAAGACGGTAATCACAAGCCCGAGGAAACTGGCGGATAAGTGAACAATGTGCGAAAAATTGCTTGACGGAGGAAACTTCGGAGTTGAAGGGTAGAATAGAGATTTCTACGAAGACTCTAGAAAGTTATGTCCGCATCTATAAAAGGGAGAAGCATGCACGCTGGAGGGATCCTCTCGGTTGGAGGTCTCGCTAACAGCCTGTAACTTAGTTCACTTTTCACATACTTGGGTTCTTTTCGTGGGGAGATTCATGGTGACTCACTTTGGGTTCACATCTAGCTTTTTCACGTTTTCGATTGGGTTGTAACACCGTCCTTCTGTGGGGCGAAGAAACAATTTAATTTCCACTTTCGTACTTTGCTGATTTCGCCGAGCTTCGCTGTTCGAAGCTCGGACCTCTGGTTGTTTTTACCATTTATTCCATATTTTATGCGAGTTTTATTTTCAGTTATGTCGATGACGTTGATTTCTGGTTTGGCTGCTATGATCTTCTGGAATTTGAGTTAGTTTACTTGTTTTGGATGCGTTTCGAAATTGTTTTCTGAATTTATGCAGGTTGTGGTTGGATCTGGGTGATCGGAGTCTGTTTGTTGATGAATCGGAGAGTTGAGTTCGCTGGTGTTGTGTAGATGTTTGTGATTGTTTGAATTCGGAGTAGATCGGGACAGATCTGTGAAAACCGGAGTTATAGAGTCGATTTTGTCTGTTGCTGGGTTCGGATCGCTTGGATCCGGAGTGGATTAAGCATCCGACGTGAATCTGAGCAAGATTGATTAAATTTCATGCCTAGTTTACGTATTTTCATTTCATTTCGCCTAGCTTACGCAGATCTGATGTATTTCCGGTTCATGGTAAGTTTCCAGCATCCAAATCTTTATATTCTATTCGAATCCAGATATATGCTCTTCTTTCTCTATTTGCGTGCTTGAATCGGTTAGGAAATTTCATGTCGTTGTTAGTTGGAGCATAAGTTTGTTATTTGCAGCTTTGGCCGTACTTACTATATTTGGAGTCATGGTCCCCGACGTTTTATTTTCTCTGTCTAGTCTTAATTAGTTAGGCATTTACTCAATCTAGGAAGTAAAATGTGTCTCTCAGTATTGAAGTCTGATTCTATTTTACTTTCCGTGTCCTAGGTCTAGCATTTACATTTCGTGCCTAGGTCTAGAGGTAGTTAAAATTCTCAACCCTTTTGCGTGGCAGCAGCCGCTTGTTTCCAGAGTCTCTAAACACTACTTCACGAATCCATCTTCGTGGGATCGACCCCGCTTCTCTATACTAATTTATAGTATTCAGGTTGAGGGATTTATTTTTTAAGGGGAGTCGAGTGTGTCCAACGACAAAAACACTGTTGTTCTCTTGAGTTCCTGGACCTGGTGATCCGGTGGATTTAAGGAGCGTGGTGTCTTGACCGAGCACTTGCTTTAGTTTTCTCTGTGCACACTTGACTTACTTACTATCACTGCTTACAGAGACACCACCTTCAGAGTGAATCGAACAATTGGGAAGTCCATAGGCTATCTTGACGAACTGACAGACCGTTTAAGTGAAAGAAGGGAGGAGGAGGATTTGAAGACTGTAGACAATCAGATAGAACTTAAGGTTGTGGGGACGATCGCCTAAAAATTGAAACTAGTTCATGCTTATGTGTTTTTCTTTAAGTGTTTCGTTTTGAGTCTGTAGTATGTCTAGGTCTAGTAGTTGGAGTAGTGTTCATTTCTTGGTTGTAGTATGTTTAAACCCTAGGTTATTTTCACCAAAGCAAACACTTCATTGGCTCCACATTTATGACTACACCACCATAAATGCATACTTGATAAGGCTAATTTCATGCATAGGTCTAGGGGGTAAATTCATACAATTATAAGGTCTAACACATGTTTTAAGCCAGGTGTGTAGAAGAATTCACCAGGTCGAGGAACAGAGATGGTAGATTCCAAGGACCATGCAATTATGGTGAATAAGTGAGCAAATTCGGAGGAAACAGCTAGGCGGAGAGATCGTGAAGCTGAAGGGTAGAATGGAGATTTCTGCGAAGGTTTCTAGAAGATCCTACCGCGCCTATATAAGGAAGGAAGCATGCAATCTGGAGGGATCCTCTCAGTGGGGACCTCAGTAACAGATTTAGTTTGCAGCTTCACTTGTACACACTTTTGGGTTTTGATGGGGAAATTGTAGGGCAGTTCTGGGTCACTGGTTGCGAGTTAGTCGTCGGAGTAACACCGTCCTCATGGAGGGCGAAGAAACAATTTAATTCGCTTTGATTTTGGTTTTCTGTCGTGAATTTCACCGAGCTTTGCCGTTCGGAGCTCGGCTTTGTTTACTGTCGAATTGCTTTAGTACATGAAATTTCTGTTTTCCACCATTACCGAGTTCTATTGATTTCGATTATGGGTGTTCATTATTTTGCGTTTGTTGTAGTTGCTGAGTTTGGTGTTTGAGTTTTGTGTTGGTTGACGAGTTTGGTGAAATTGCTGGAATCTGGGGGTTGATCGAAGTAGATCTGGGTGAATCGGGAACCAGGGAGTTGATGTCGCTTGCTGCTTGGGTTCGGATGACTTGGATCCGGAGTGGATTGAGTTTCTGACGTTGGATCTGAAGAGTGATTGAGACTTATGCCTAACTTTCGTGTTTTCATTTCATTCCACCTAGTATACGTAGATCTGTTCTATTTCTGGTTGTTTGCAAGTTTCCGGTGTCCGAATTTTTACATTTTGTTTGAATCTCGGTATATGCTCTGTTTCTTCCATCTTCGTGTTTGATTTAGTTGATGTGATGCATGTCGTTGTCAGTTAGATGCCTTGTTAGTTAGTTGCAGCTTTAATTCCGTACTTGATATTTCTGGAAGTTGGTTCCTAACCTTTAGTTGTGTCTGTTTAGCTATAGTTGGTATTCGTTTGCTCTATCTAGGAAGTAGGTTTAAAATTCCGTAGTTCTAAGGATGTCAAAGCACTGCCTGTTGTTTACAGTTTACTAGGTCTAGTGTCTAATTTTGCGCCTAGGTCTAGAAGTAGAATACCTCAACCAAAGTTTGCGTGGCAGCAGCCGATTTCTAACCAAAAAATCTCTAGATGTTTTCTTGCGCGTCCATCTTCGTGGGATCGACCCCTTGCTTCCCTATACTAGTCTATAGTATAACGGGTTGAGGGATCTTTGAAACGCAAGAGTTTGTGTGTCCATAGCTACAGTGTTTCGTGTCGCCTTTAGTTCCTAGACCTAGTGTTCAGTGGATTCAGTTGACTTGGCAGCTCGATCTAGGAATTTATCATACACACGCTCACATGACATCAACGTTTTCAATACTGATAAGGCTCGTTCCATGCATTGGTTTTTAGTGATATTACATGCCTTTTTGGGGGAGATAGTGCGCAAATTTGAGATTAAGTGTGCAGATATTGGCTGGGTCAAGTAGATGCTGCAAATTGACCGAGCAGATGCAAAATTAGCAGAAAATGAGTAAAAAGTGTCAAAAACCCACTAGGTCAAAGAGAATTATCAGGAGAGCAGATGCGTAAAAAATCTACCGGACCCAGGAACGCACACAAATTACCCGGGGTAGGGAAAATTGGAGCAGAAAAAGTGAAGAAATGAGCAGATTTAAAAGGTCCTATTTTAAGGGTACAAACGTCAAATCATGAAGAGCATACCCTAGGGATTTGAGCTTGAAGCCTTCCTATATAAAGAGACCAACATGAATGGAGAAAGCCACGCTTAACGCTATGGTAGTTAGGTAGGAAGTTCTCGGTAGCGCTTAACGTTACCATTCTCGTAGTTTAGATAGGAAACTCTCATAGGCGCTTAACGCCACTGCTCTCTTAGCTTAGTTTAGTTGAGTTGTTGATTTCTTAGCTTAGTTTATATAGTTCACTACTTTCTTAGCTTAGTTCAATGGTTTCAACAGTGGAATTGACGACTCCGACGTTGGATCATTGCTTTCTTTACCGCTTTTGAGACGATGTAGTTAGATCTCGAGTTTCATCAGAGGAATTGACGACTCCGCCTTTGGATCTGGACCTATTTCTGGTTTTATGAAGCTTCAGTGTTTATTTTCATGTTGATGATGCTATTTACTCATGTTTCTTGGATGCTTTTCGCAATTGGTGGCTTATATGTTTAGATCCATTATGTTTACATGATTTCCAGTAGTTTAGAGGTTGAGATCTAGTTGTTCACGTGCTCAATTTCTGAGATTTGTTAGTTTAGGTGATGCATGCAAGGTTAATCTGTGTTTATTCCGCTTTCTGCTTGACCCAGGAGAGTAGATCTGGTAGTTCTAGCTTGAATTTCGTGTTTATGTTTCGTTTTCGAAGCATGCTCTGTTTTATTTCGTCAATGGTGTTGAAGCTCTGTTCCATGCTCTGATTTTACTTGGTTGTTTGAAGAAGATGAAGTGGGAAGCTATTAGAAATAAGATCTGCTTTTTGCTTGTCCTCTTTTTTGCTTTTACAGCTTTTCTGCCTGCCCCAGTCAGTTTAGGAAAAATGGTCCCCATTTGCTTTTGCATCTTTGTCTGCCTATTTTGGGAAAGTTTTAGCATGTTCCTTCAGTTACAGGTGTTCTAGTTAGTTCAACTCCAGTTTACAAGTTGTCTTAAGTTTGGTTGTTATGCAAGTGTTCGTACTTTTCCCATCCGCTAGGTCAGGTAGATAGATCCAGTTTAATTCCGCCAGGTCAAGTAGATTAGAGTCTTAACCCACTTAATGAATGTGTGGCAGCAGCCGACCACTTTTCCGATTGTGTCGTAGAAACAATCTAGAGTATGTCCCTAGTCTCTGTGGTTCGACCCCGCTCTTGGCGCTTATACTTTGTAATATTCATTGCATTAGTGGGAAAATTATAAATCTCATTGAAAGGGGGAACACGTGCACACGACACACGTGCAAAAATCCTCTGTCTTCAAATGGCGTCGTTGGTGCCATTAGTGGGAAAATTATAAATCTTGCCGCTTATACTTTGTAATATTCCTAGGCTCGTTTCATGCATTTATTTTACGTATGAATTCTGTGATTTCTAAGGTGCTAACATGCATTTATAAGTCCACGTGCGTGAAAAATCTGCCAAACCCAGGAATGAAAGACGATTACCAGGGCAGAGAGAATAGAGAAGAAAAGTGAAGAAAAGGAGCGAATTCTGCGAGGGTACAATCGTCATATCAAAATGACCATTGCCCTAGGGATTTGAGCCACGCCTATAAATACAAGGAAGCTTACAAAGAAAGAGAGGACACAAAGTTAGAGAATTTTCCTTAGTATTTTTGGGCTCACTCTTCACACACTCACTCGCGCACTTGGTTCCATGGAGATTTGGGGTAGTTAGTGGTGGATTGTTTTTGTTCAGCTGAAGGTGTAACACCACTCCGAGAAGGAGTGAAGAAACAATTTACTTTCTGCACATACTCTTTCCTCGCCGATTTTGTGACATCCATGACCCAAAACATGAATAGTTTGCATATTTTCATATTTTATTTGCACATTATATTGTCATATGAATAATAAATATATTAAACGGATATCATTGAAGTTTATATTTATAAATTCTAGCAATTCAATATATGCATATATAATTAGGATTTTTTTAATATAAAAGTAACAAAGTTATACTACAAAAAAATTATATGTTGTTTTCAACATTAAATAGTGATTTCAAGAATGAATGTATAATATCGTGTGTCTGTGCATGATATTAAATATATATACCTACTTGTACATAAGTATGTGTATGTATGTGTGTTTGCTGATTTAAAGTCAGTATAACATAATGTGTAAAGAAAGAAGGAATCGAAGTTGTTGGGAAAATAAGTTAAACATTTATACACCTTGCTTTGGAATTCAATTGCATGTATATCTAATGGAGAGGATATAAGGGTGTTATAAAAATATATTATTATTATTATTATTATTATTAATAATGAATGGATAATTTAAAACTACAGCATGATAATTTCCATGCACTGACATTATACTAAATAGTTGTGCAACGAACACGTGTTAAATTAAAATAGTTAAGTGTCATTCTGATAAATATTTTGGAAAAAGATAATAGAAGCTTTTCACACTAAGTCGGTTGACTTCTTACTCCAATTGATGGCCGTACTTTGTGAATAAACGATACGTTGCGAAAGGAATCAGGGGGATACATTAAAAGTATAGAGAGAGAGAGAGAGAGAGAGAGAGAGATAAAGAGTGAGCAAAAAAATAAATTACGAAGAGAGAGAGAGAGTGAGTTCTACCGGAGGAACATTAATTTGGATTAAAGATTGTAGATGAAGTTTTAAGGAATCAAGGAATCCGATTAGATCATCCGTAGTAATCAGGTGTGTATAAATCACACTTTTAGTTTTACATGTGTTTTGTGGTTGATTGTTCTATGTTGAATTGGAGTGAATTATTGGATTATATGGTGTGAAATTGATATGATTATGAATTATTTGATTTTGACGGTCGAATATGATATGATAATATTTGATTGCTAAAATGGACATGTTTGTTTAGATATATTGGATAATTTGATGGAATATGATATGGATATGTTATTGGTGCAAAGGATATGTTTATGATACCGATTATGTGAATCATTGGATTAAAGAGGATCTGTGACAGCCTTGTACTGAATCTGAAAATTTAAAGGGACCTATGAGTCCAATTACAAAGAGACCTTCGGGTCAAATACAGAGGGACCTATGAGTCCAATTACAGAGAGACCTTCGGGTCATAGAGGAATCCCGGGCAGATACCAGGCTTGACTGTTACAGAATAATAAACTGAATATAGTGGCATATGTATATGAATATGAAATGGTTTGTTTTTAAATTATGTTATATATTGTTTCTGATTATATGTATTGATAAAAGAATATGTTTGATGTTTTGTATCATGTGAGATTAAAGGTGGAAATTTATATATACTGAGTTGTGGCTCATATAAACCACAAAATTTTTCAGGAATAAGATAGCAGTAAAGTTTTGACTAACGTGGGTCATAGGAACTCCACGTGTTATCAGGTTCGGCGGCTGACGCATATTGGCAACCTTCTCCTCCTCATCATTTTGCGTGTAGATAAATGTAAAGTATATAGAGTGGTGAGAGGGTTCCACTACTGTGTAGAATGTTTGTAAATATGTACTTGATAAATGTTGAATTTTAAAATTATATAATATGTCTATTGATTACTTTTATGATAAGGGATTTATTTATAGTAAGTGCATGCGTCAAAGGGGTTGAGGTGTGACAGTTTAGGTGGTATCAGAGCAGGGATAAGGATCCCGCTGGGACATTGCATCCATGCATTGCATATGATACGTATTGGTTCTAAGTTGCAATTGCATTTGAATTATCAGGAACATGGATATTCCTGAATATATGTCATCGAGGAGAGAAGGGTCAGCCGCCCCGCATAATTCATTAACTGCAGAAGCATCTCATACACATGTTGCATCATCTGGGGATAGCCAGCCAATACATAGGCATGTTGAACAAGAAGTACAGGGGCTAGAAATGAGACCAATGGGTAGAAATTTTAAAGAACTACGAAAGATGGGAGCCGTTGACTTTGTTGGGACTACTGATCCTGCCGAGGCTGAGATATGGTTGAAGAGGACAGAGCGTGTGTTTAATCAGATGAGTTGCATTGCAGAAGAACGTTTTGATTACGCAGTGTCTCTTCTTCAGGGCGATGCTTACTATTGGTGGGAGACTGTCCCACGAGCTATGATACATCGTCCAGTACTTAGTTGAGATGACTTCTTGAGAGAGTTCAGTGATAAGTATATGCCACCAGTGTATCGTGATGAGAAGCAAAGAGAGTTTTTGTCCCTTAAACAAGGACCTATGTCAGTTGCAGATTATGAAGTGAAGTTTACTCAGCTTTCTCGTTATGCATCGACATTGCTACCTACAGAACAAGATAAGTGTAGACGTTTTGAAGAAGGATTGATATATGAGATAAGAAGCAAAATCACACCTTCAGACCTTCGTACTTATAATGATCTACGTGCAGCAACTATACGAGTAGAGAGACTAGTGAAAGAAAGACATGTGTATATTCAAAGACAAAAGAGGGGACCATAAGAGTATAGGGGTGAATCAAGCTCGAGCATTTCAAAAAGGCCTAGTTCTTTTTCTTCGGCATCGAGTTTCAGTAGAGGAGGTCCATTGGGTCAAAGAGGCGGACGTGCACCACCTTTCAGTTATGAGTGTGGACGAGGATCTGGTATGACAGCACGTGCACGACCTTTATGCGTGCACTGTGGACGACCACATACAGGGGAATGTCGAATAATTATAGGAGGTTGTTTTCACTTCGGACAGCAAGGTATAGGGAATGCCCACTGGGGTCTAACATAATATCAAGTGGAAGAGCAGCAACGGAACCAACAGTACAGAATGTGCGACCTGCAGCATCGAGTGCAAGTATTAATCGAGGTCGTGGAAGAGGACAAACTATGAGTGCACCTATGGGTCGAGGGCGAGGACAGTCAGAGGCACATGGATCTACACCCCAGGGACATGCTCGTGTGTTTGCTATGACACAAGAGGAGGCATCTAGAGCACCAGAGGTCATTACTGGTACACTTTATTTAGTTAATGCTATGATATATACATTGATAGATCCAGGATCTACTCATTCATTTATATCACCAGTCATCACACCACATATGCATAAAGAACCTGAACCTCTAGATCACAGACTAGGTGTACACACACCCTTGGGTGAAGTTATTTCCGTATATACAGTATATCGAGATTGTGCGGTGAGAATCAATTCAGTAGAACTATTGGCAGATTTGATTCCCTTGTTCATACATGAGTTTGATATTATTTTGGGTATGGATTGGTTGTCACGTCACCGGGCTAAGATAGATTGTTATGCTAAAGAAGTGGTAATAGAGTCACCAGGACGAGATCGAGTGATATTCTACGGCAATCGACAGATTGTTCCCTCCTGTCTTATATCTGCTACAACGGCCTTTCAACTGATTCAAAGTGGATGTGAAGCATATCTTGCCCATGTTGTAGATTGTGCTACGGTTGATTATCAAGTTAAAGACATTTCCGTTGTTAAAGAATTTCCTGACGTTTTTCCTGAAGATTTACCTGGATTGCCACCTGATCGAGAAACAGAGTTCACTATTGAGTTGTTACCAGGTACTGCACCTATTGGCCTGAACCAGTCTCCTTTTGGCCTGAACCAGTCATAAACATCCATGGCACCTTTAGAGGCATACCATTTTTCTCACAGCTTTGCTACATCCCTTCTAGGAAAGTCGGCCAACTACGCGTATCTGATTTCCAGCAGCCTATTGAACAATGGTGACTCCTGGGTCTTCGCTGTCCACTCCCAGATTGTCTTGTTCCTGAGAAATTCGCTATGAATCCATTTGATCCACAAAGAGTCCTTCTTCACATGAATATTCCAGTGATTCCGAGCAGTGAAGGATTTGTTCCATGCCCCAAGGTCGCGAAAGCCAAGTCCCCCTTCATCTTTTGGTAGGCTAAGATCCTTCCACACCACTAGGCCATATTTTGTGTCCTAAAGAAACTCCCAGCAGATTTAAATAACTCAGGCTCTCTGTAGTGGGAAAACTTGTAACCAATAACATTGAACACCCTGCAAGACCGATCAAACAAGTTCAGCTTTACCCGCATAAGAGATTTTTACCTGTCCATTTTTTGTGAGCGAGCCAATCTTCTCAATCAATGGCGTGTAATGCATAATGTTGAGTGTCCTAGAATAGAGCAGCACTCCCAAATATCTCAAAGGGAGGGTCGCTAGTGGGAATTTGTATATGTTTTTCATCCAGTTTCCGGCTAGGTAGCTTCTCCCTTGCAAAGAGGTTTGATTTATTTATGTTAATCTCCAAGCCGGAGCAACTCGAGAACTCTTCCATGGTAATTTACCAAGATTTCCATGGACATGCAATCTCCCCTGCTAAAAAGCACAAGATCACGTAGTATGGGAGCAAGCAAGCGTGATAAATATTCCATGCAAAAATTAAAGAAAGTAGGTGACATATGATCTCCTTGTGTAAAATCCCTTTTGCTGGAGAAGAATCCGTGAGGGCTCCCGTTGATAGAAATTGAATATCGAGGTATTGTGACATATTGCATCACCCAATAGACGAACTTCGAGTGGAAGTTCAGTGTATGTAGGATGGACTTAAGGAAGTCCCAATCCACTGTGTCATACGCCTTTCGAAAGTCAATATTCACTGTGCACTTTGGAGCATTCTTCTTCTCGGCTTACCCCCGCATCAGTTCTTGGGAGAGGTGGATGTTATCCATGATACTAGAAAGTGCAAGCTTTCGATAAGATGCGCTTGCTTTAAATAATATCGCAGACTGATAAAGTAAACTAGCTAAACCAATCCACGTCCTGCATGTGCATGGAAAATACGTGAACTAACCAGGCAGACTCTCTAGACCTATCCACATGTTGTCGGGCACACAATTCGAGCCTACTTTCAAAATCTTAACCCACAAGTATTGCACGGTTGTAGATCATTAAGAAAGTGAATTCCATAGTTTTAACAAAATCTTAATTTTGCATAAAATTTATATAAAATGAGGAAAGACAATAAAGAAGTGTATTATAATCTTGCAAACAACGAAAATTAATAAACATAAAATATTGATAAGTCATTAAAATGTGGTAGTTACAAATAACAAAAAATTATGTTTCCTATAACCTAGGGAATTATTATAATAAATGTTTATAAAATTAGGGTAACGGACGTCAAATTAGTTCCACGATTTGTTCAATCCCTAACTTTATTTAGGTATTAACATCCACTTGTTCCACCAAGGTATAGTGTAAAAATGATAACTTTGAATCGAAGAATAAACTGCTCAGGCCATCCACAATGGGCCCTAAGGCGCGCCACGTCATCAGTTTTATCCTCCTACCCCCCACCTGCAGTGGCGCGCCCTATGCATTTTTTAATTGAATATTTAAATAACTACAAAAATTGGGAAAAAACTTCATTTCATTTATAAAAACTAATACATTACAATACGAATTAAAAAAATACGCAAACTCAGCGACGGCGGTTACGGGCCCACACTTCTTCAATCATGTCGTTCGCCGCCGCCGCCGCCTCCTCGAGCTGCATTTCGACTAAGCATTCCTCCATGGCCTCTTCAACGGCTGCATCTAAGACTTCCGAGGTCGAACTACATGACTCCGAGGAACTAGAACTAGTGGTGTCGTCGTCGTGGTTCATTTTGGTATGCGAGAGAGGTAGAAATGTGAGAGATGAGCGAAATGAGAGAGGCGAGATATTCGTATGAACAAGTGAATGAGAAACGATGTTTAAATAGATAAAATTCAGAAAAAAAAAAATCAAAAACGCGTGTCATCGTCCACCTAGCCCACAATGGGGCGCCCGATGGCGCGGACGATAGGCAATCGTCCGCGCCCATCGTGCGCCCAACCCACAATGGGGCGCCGGATGGCGCGGATGATAGGCCATCGTCCGCGCTTCTTCCGCGGAAGATGCATCGGGCGTGGGCGTAGGGCGCGGACAATGGCGGGCACCCACAATGGAGGCATCGTCCGCGCCCGAAGACGATGGCCGCCATCGGACGTGCCATCGGGCGCCCCATTGTGGGTGCCCTCAATTAATTAGTTTATCTAAGCGGCTCAATTAATTATTTCTTGATTGTAACCATTTCTAAAACGCTTAAATTAGTTGCAGTTACAAAATTTAGTGGTAAATATTTAGATTTATGAAATCTCACCTCAAATTCATAAATATTTAAATTCATGGCCATAAGTTTAAAAATATTCAAAACTAAAGCCAAAACTCACCTTTTATATAGATTATAGAGGGTGTAAATCTGTTTATGTGCTCATATCAAGAAAGTGCTTTACAATAGGGCTATGTGAACGGTAAATAAAAAAAATCTTGCTTGCATTCATCCAAGCATCTATTCACCCAATGATATTATTTATTGACACATAAAAACTTATATAATCAAATAAGTTTATAAACTAAAAATTTCACACAAATCACATATCATTTAAATCACTTTTCGATCTATACTACAAAAGATCAGTCACAAACACATGTCAATAAAAATAATGTATAAATATATATTAGTAGATAGCCAAATCGATCAAAATCATCAAGAAAAATACAGTAACATAATAAAAAATAAATAAAAATAAAGAATGCATATAGTAGTGGACAGTTATATAGGTATTGGGCGGGGCAACAAAATACATTAGGTACATTAAAAAGAAAAGCAATTCATAAAACTTTTCACTATCTCGATTTAGGACGAATATTAAAAAACATTTAAATTTCCGAAATATCAAAATCTATAAAAAGATAATTAATGTTGGACACAAGAGATAATTGTGGAAATGCAAAAACAAACAGGTGTATCCTCTCAATCCTAGTCACTGACATACAAGCAATATATTTTAACAGAAAAGAAGGTTAAATAAAAGTGACTCTCATGAGATACAAACATCAGTGCCATCTAACTTAAATATTTGATTTGATAAATCTCTGAAGGGTCTCGGTTCTCATCTTATGGTCATGTAAAATTAATAATTCAAAGTAAGGGTATAGGATATCTCACGGGAAAACCATTTTCTGCACTGTTGGATCTTCCATCATTTTCTCCAATGCATCCACTGACAAGAGGGGGTTACTTGTTCATTCACAGATAAATAATTTCGTTAATTTCTATTATCAGAATTTGTGAAAGAAAATTTTTTACAAAAGAAAATGAAATGAGAAACAACCTGAAACTGCAAACATGATTAGCTACTCAAACCTCATGGTTTATGGATAGAAGCAATGAATTTTCATTATAGATGTTACATACTTGCATGTAAATAACAACAATATTTTTTTCAAACAATATGCAGAATGCATGAATGTACCACAATAAGAATATTACCATATTTATTTCATTATGCGAAATAAAATTTGTGAAATGATAAACAAAAGAATATTCGACATCCTCTTACTTTGGATTATACTTTTTCAATCACATTAACCCCACATGCGTTTAAATGCTAACTTTTCTTTAAAATGTCAATACGATTACATTAAAATTTCAACACATATTTGTGTTGATATTTTAATAAATTGTCTTGACATTTCAATATCAGACTTAAAATTAAAACACTTTTTAATTATGTGAAAATATGAATTAACCGTTGAGTTATAACTGCAGGAGCAAGTTTACGTTGTAATAATTTAAGATTGCACTGGTGAGACACTTCCTAGTCGATCTTCATTTCATTGCAATATAGTGACCCTATACACTAAAAACCCAAACCTTGAAACTTAAAGCCTAAACCCTTAACTTTAAAATATACTCATCCAAGCCCCTTGGCCTAGCGGAAAGGGTGCTGGATACCGTGTCCATCCTGGAGGTCTCGAGTTCGAACCCTGGGTGGCGTAATTTGTCTTTCCTCCTTGTTATAGGAGTTGATTTGTAATTTCCTCCTTCATATATATGATATAAATATATGAAGTTAATTTTTTTTTTTAAAAAAAAAAAATTAAAATATACTCATCATGACCAACAAATGAGCCAAATATCAATAAAATTCTCCCTCCCTCCCAGTTCAATTTTACTTTGTTGATCATTTATTCTATTTTGGAGGTTTTAGATCTGTATTCGGTATCTTACATTGGGTCAGCCTTTATAGCTTTATACCATAAACTATAAACCTACTAAAGCATAATATGATTGAATCAATACAGTAATACTATAATCTACGATTCAAATGAACCAAATAATCAACCATCTATTCTCACCCTAAAGAAGAATCCAATGCCTCCATGGTAATTGCCAAAAAAAAATCACCATCACCACTCATCCTATCCTCCCTTCCGATTTCTAAATATCAAAATATGCCTAATCAATTTCAGTAGGATTCTCTACTACCAATATGGCCGCTTCACACAAGAATCGCCATCAGCTAGCCAATTACACATATTTATAGCCATCACATAGATTAGTGAAGAACCGTTTCAAAGTAAATGCTAATTGACCATGAAATTTATGAAATTGAAGGATAATTTCAATATTTTCTTAATGGCTGAAACGGTTCACATTTATCATCCTTAAAAACAGTCAATGCTATACGTTACATTATCTATAATTTCAACCTCTTCACATTATCATCTTTAAAAACATTTATGTAATGGTAAATTTTCGTCAAAAAAATTATAAAACAATATTAAAGAATGTTTGATCCAAATTTACGCATGGCAATTACACAAAAATATGATTCAATTATATAAAAACCCAAAACTTATAAATATCTAAAAACTTTGCCCAGGACTCATGGATATTCAAAATTTGGCCAAAACTCACCTTTTAATTAAACTAGTATCACGCCCGTGCGATGCACGAGTCATTTTAATTTCTTCATATTTATTTCGGGTTTATACTTTTTCAATCACATTAACCCCACATGGCCACAAGAGTGCGTTTAAATGCTAACTTTTCTTAAAAATGTCAATACGATCACATTAAAATTTCAACACATATTTGTGTTGACATTTTAATAAACTGTCTTGACATTTAAATATCAGACTTAAAATTAAAAAGCATTTTAATTCTGTGAAAATATGAATTAACCGTTGCGTTATAACTGCAAGAGCAAGTTTACGTTGCAATAATTTAAGATTACACTGGTGAGACACTTCCTAGTCGAGCTTCATTTCATTGCAATATAGTGACCCTATACACTAAAAACCAAACCTTGAAACCCAAATCATAAACCCTTAACTTTAAAATATACTCATCATGACCAACAAATGAGCCAAATATCAATAAAATTCTCCCTCCACCCCAGTTCAATTTTTTGTTGATCACTTATTCAAAATATACTCATCATGACCAACAAATGAGCCAAATATCAATAAAATTCTCCCTCCGTTCCAGTTCAATTGTACTTTGTTGATCACTTATTCTATTTTGAGGGTTTTAGATCTGTATTTGATATCTTACATTGGGTCGGCCTACTTGATAATCCTTACTGATAGTGGAGGTTTTTTTACCTGAATCTTGTCTGTAAATCTGTTTATATGCTCGTATTAAGAAAGTGTTTTACAATAGGGCTATGTGAACGGTAAACAAAAAAAAATCTTGCTTGTTTTCATCCAAGCATTAGAATGAAAAGGTTTTTAAATCAAATAACATAAATGACTATTGAAATATCAAACGTTAAATATTAGAAGTGATAGTAAATTTATTTAAAAGATAGTAGCATATGAAATGTACAATTAATTCACATAAAACGGCAGCTCGACCATCTCAATTCCAACCGTTCTCTTTCATAATTTCCAAAATAAATAATTACACAAGTTATGTAACTGAAGAAATCTTTTAAATAAATTTACTATCACTTCTAATATTTAACATTTGATATTTCAATAAAATTTATGTTATTTGATTTAAAAATCTTTTCATTTTAGAAATTTAAATCTTAATTTACGCCTCCATCCATGGTGGCAATTTACGCCTTCTACCCTGACATTCCCCGACCCGATCACCATACGTCAGATCTTCATTTCTTTCACCTCCATATCAGTTCATCACCATGCCTGCTAGCTTTCTCCTTCAAGCTCCTACTTGAATCGCATGTCGCAACTGTAGGCTCTCCAATCTCCCCCAACTCAAAACCAAACCAACACAAGCTAAATTTATAGAAGATGGGTAGCTTTTTGCATTCTTCTAGTAAGAAAAACGACATACATGGCTCATTACATTCTTACATTTAAACCCCTTAATTATTTGCATAACCGTAAGCATTAAAACTATTAAATTGTGTAATGCATTCAAACTTCTAGTAACATATTGGAGGCCAATATTTTTAACCGACAAACATTTAATATTGCTTTTACCTCACATTGCATCTTCTTGTTATAAAATCAATATTTTAATCAACGTAATTGTTCAATTATGGAGGATTACATTTATACTACATATGAAACTGTCGTATAAGATTCTAAATTTATATGTAAAATTATTATTTTAAATTTAAGTAATTGTTAGAACAAACGATTGGACGCTTATTGCTGGCCATGCTTTCGGCTAAAATACGAAGGGAAAAGCAACTGACACTAACGATCACTCAATCTTCAAATCAGCAGTTTTACATCTTTATGAAACAATTGAAATGGCAACAATTTCCCCCATTGTTCTTCAAGTAACTTACCAATCTCATAATCTACTTTGCACAAATTTTGGGTAATAAATGAGCCCTAGAAAATCTATACCATACGCATAATATGGATGCAATGAAATAGCGTAGTTTTGTATATTTTTTTATACAACTGACAGGATATTTTTACAATTTAGAAAGATGTAATTTATATATCTCCTATTTCTATTACATCTGTAAACCCTAATCCTGAGAAGAGTTGAGCGCTCTCTATTTTCTTTCACACTCCTCCTTTGAAGCTTTTTCGTTGATTTTTGCGCTGCGCCTCTATTTACCAGCACCTCCGGTCCGCTCTTCGACTCTCACCATCTCGCACGATCTCAGACTATTTCATCTGTATCCCTTTTCCACTTCAGTAGAACTATCATCAACAGACGCTAGACATTTAGGACGATGTGTAGTGTACTCAGTTGTCGATAGCCATGTTGTACGGTTGACACATGAGAATCATCGCCGGCAACACTCCTTTTTCCACCATGTTCATGACACTTTGGATTAATAGAATTGGTATTTATAGAAGATTTGGTAGCTTTTGGTATTCTTCTCCTTTCAAATTCGTCTCTATTGACTTTTAGTGAGCACAATTTAATTTATAATAATTAATTAAATTACATTTTGATGTATTCCATGACAATTTTAGAGATGCATGTAATTTGACGAACCTTACAATACAATTAATGAAATTAGGAAAATAAATTATCATCAACTCATCATTATTGTACATTCTAATGCAAAGTAGTATGGCGTCGAATGCAATTTAAAAAAATAAATTCCCATACCTATTGGTATTTAATGAAAAGTCTATACAAATGCTCATGCCCTTCTTATCCTCTTATTCATCAATAAGAAACGTACATGGATGGTGGGCATTATAAGCATTTGTTGAGCTGATTAATGTAGTGTGAGTATTTTTTATTTAAGAATGGAAGGGTTGTAACGTGTGATTAATAGAATTGGTATTTATAGAAGATTTGGTAGCTTTTGGTATTTTTCTCTCATTTACCAAATTGCCCTCAAAACTCAACCTTTATATTAGTATAGATATTTGCCGATAAATAAATTTTTACATAAAATTAAAATACGCTACAAAGAAATCTCTTACAATTTCAATTGTTTATTGCTATAATGAGTTTTATGAAAATAGTAAAATTCTAATATTTACAAATCTTTATCACCGTAATTATCATGTAATATAATTATGCATTTGTTTAAATATTACAAATTTAAGTTTTCATACATAATTAACATGAAAATTATCAACAAATTATTCTTTTTATATTAATTTTTATTTGAATAGTAAAGAACATTATTTAGAATGCATGAGATACTATTTTTAGGTTCATTAGATAAGAAATCCTTTCAACTTTCTAAATTTATTAGTGGAGTACTATTTTTGTTATTTTCTTCAAAACCCTTATATATATATATATATATATATATATATATATATATATATATATATATATATATATATATCATAACATTGTTGATTAAACAACTAAAAGAAGAAACGACACCAATAAGTTAAGAATATATTATAGAGATTAAAAAAATCATATATAATAGAGATTAAAAAAATCATATTGGTTGGGCTTTGAATATTGGTTTTTAACTCAACCATGTTAAATGATAGTAAAAGATAAATACTATACAACCCAATAAATATTATACAAACCTAATTTACTTCCCTTAACTTTCACCTCCACATTTTTATCTTCTCCTTTTGTGCCGCTGCTTCTTCATACCTCTTTCTCTAAATTCCTACGGTACTCAACCCCTTTTCTTCTTCACTATCGGCCATCCACCCATCACTCGTCGGATCTTTGCTAACGATGCATCTTCTTCTTCTTGACAGCGTGGAGTCACCCAGTTAGACCGCTGTTTCGCCCGGTGTGACTCTCTCATCTCTCGCTTCTCTTCTCGGTGAGAAATCTCAATGCCTGGATAAATTTCTTTTGTGTGTAGTGTAGAGCTTTGCTTTTCCATCATTTTCAAAATGTAGTGCGATATATATAGAATATTGTAAGTTTTAACTGTACAGATGACAATTTAATGCATTCCACAAACTTTGATATAAAATTATTTCAATTTTTAGCATATGAACAACCTTCATCCGTTTCACATAGCCCAATTAAAACTTTTGATGCTTCAGCTTATGTAACTGTTTCTAATAATTGAAATTCTTTAATAAATACACGTTACTCCTACTAATGTAAAACGCGTGCAGCTACGAAATTTGATGACCAAATATTTAGATTTATAGCAAATTTGGACTAAAATTTATAAATATTCAAATATTCAAATTCATGCCCATAACTCATTAATATTAATTTAATTCCCAAAATGCCCCCAAAACTCAACTTTTATATATGTATAGATTATAGATTCTAGAGAGAAAGGTCTTAGTAAGAGAAATTCTCAAACCACACTTCATTGAGTCACACGGACATCTGGAGACAATGGCGGAGACACATCCAAGGGAGGAAGGGCTTAAGCCCTCCCCAATTTTATTTTTTTAATATTTTGTACTTCAAAGAGTTTTAAATTTTTGAAAAATGTCTTTAGCCCTCACCAAACTACAGTATGTGAAGTCTAAAATGTAGTAAAAGACTGAATAAGAAGGAAGGGCTAAAATTTGAAATTGCAGAAGGAAGTTTAGAGAAAAAATGGTTGTCGTTGCTTCTTGAGGAAGAAGATGAGATAACCAAGGTAATTAAATTACTAATAATAGTAGTAGAATTGGCAAATGTGAAGTTCCCTATTACGCCTATATCACGTGTTCTACTTGTGTTAGTAAATTAAGAATGAAACGTTTTCTTTTTGAGTTGTCCTATTAAAAATAAAAGTTTCTAAAATTGAAAACAATACCTTCTCTATTTTTTTCATCTCTCTTACTTTACTCCCTTTTTTTAACTCACAAAACAACACTACATAAAATTTCGTGCCGAAAACCAAATGTTTCATGTATTTAATAGGATGAAGGGAGTACTATAGTATGTTTAAATTTTATCATTTTGATTCATTAGTCCATTTTAAAATTTTGAAAATCTTTTCACCACATATTATACAATTAACAATGTGGGTTCCACTACGGTTAATACTATTTCAACTAGTTTATTAATTTTTATTTCATACTAACCAATTTTTATTTCATACTATACCAACTTCACTTTAAAACACATCCCGCCTCAAAAATCTTTATTTTTAAAAGACGAAAGGAGTGTATGTTAACTAAAAAATAATTTACTGTACAGCCTCTGCCATAAAATATTTCTACGTCCGCCACTGTCTGGAGATTTCTCGGAGCAAATATCCATGGTCGAATGTGGAACATATGGAAAAGGAAAATTTGTCGCTTAAGATGAGACGAAGAAAGTATTATCTTTATTAATTATTTTTGTAAAATATTAGTATTTAAATTTGGTGATATTTATTTTATTCCATTTAATTTTATTAATTAATCTAGAAGTTATAATATATTTCTTAATTATTTCCATAGAAGGTTAGGATTTGATTTATTTTTCTAAAATATTAGTATAAAGAAATAATTTTGTAAAACTCATCGTCCAACCTAACTAAATCTCCAAAATCTTTTCATATAGTATTTCCCATTACATTAATTAATACTCATATTCCAACAAATTTTAATCGTGGAGTATAACATTAAAATTCACGGTCCAATCAAACCAAATCTCCTAATTCTTTTTGAATATTCAATTACTTTATCTTATTAAATATTTCTCGAAACTAATACTCCTCCCCAGCATCCGACATTATGAGTCTCATTTAATTTTGGTACAAGTTTAAAAAAAATTAAATAAAGTTGATGGAAATAGATAGTGGATTGTAAGACTCATTTTTTATAGTATAACTTTTACAGTTAAATTAGAAGTGGGATGTAAGGTCAACCTACCATTTATAATAAAAACTCTCAGTAGTGTGATTTGAGAATTTCTCTCACTAGGATTTCTGTCACGACCGCGCTTCCTAAGGATAGGAAGCACGGGGAATCGCGACTAGTGGGGGAATTAAGAAGCGGAGAAGAAAGGGAAACAATCAAAGAAGTACGACATATCGATCGAAATACGAAATTTCATTTATCAACAGGGTTCCAAATCCCGAAGGTACATAACGTGAATGACATGGTTTGACAATTCAAAGGAAATCAAAGAAATTCCTAAACTTGGCATAGCGGAAGCATTAGAGAGTTAGCTACTACTATGTATGAAGACACAATAGCAACCGGATCATTTATTGAATACTGTCTCTGTCCAATGCTCAACATCCTCCGTCCCCCGTCCACGCTCAACCTGCACATAGGGAAAACATATGCAGGGGCTGAGTACTTGATGCACTCAGTGAACTCATGCCCGGAATACATTCATCGTTAAGATATGTCAAGCCATCATTGAGTGAAACTCGGGTTTTACTTTAAAAGGCCGAGAAACACTAAATCATTCCTTAAAAGGTGTCTGCAGACACATATCATTATCATCCTCCATCATATACCATATATGAACCATCATGTGAAACGAGAATGTGGCCACAAACTCGATCACTGGACCGGCCGACCACAAAGGACGGCTCACGATCCCCATCAGCGCACTAGTCCGAGTAGGGACTCACTCCCTAGTCAGACCCGAATTCGTTAACCATCAAAGTCTAGTAGGACATTATCCTAGTAGACAATCAGATAGGCAATTCAAAACATAAAATACGGCATGACATACTATTTTAACCGCCCTTATCTCACCATAACATATCATTTCAAATAAAAGATTTTAAGTAATAAAGCCCACCTCAAAAGCTTAGGATTTCCGTAAAAAGTTCCTCGTTCTGACTTTTAGCGTGCGTGCAAACCACCTTCTCGAAAAATACATAAAATTCATATCAATCTCGGTAACAAAAACCATTTTAGAAAGCATGCACTCTAATTAAATCTTTTAATTCGTTTTCTCGGTTTTCGTGCATTTTCAGTTATTCGGCGGCCGCCCAAGGCTTCGTGTGCGACGCCGGTCGGCCGCTTACGCTCGTTCTTTTCCTCCGTTGGCTCCTCGTATTTTCCATGTCGTCGGAATAATTTCTAAAAAATTATTCAAGCGCATGCTTAACTTTTCGTAATTATTTACCGTTGAAAAAGTATCATTTCATACTTAGGTAAATTATTCATTCTTCAAAAAGTCTTCCGGGAATTAATTAAATAATTTCCCCCGATTAAATTTTATTTATCGGCCCAAGAGATTAAATTCCTTAGCCACTTTATTTCTCCAAAATTAATTAGTGAGCCCATCAAATTAAAAGAAGAGCCCAAAATTTAATTAAAGTTCCAATTAATTATTAAAAGGCCCAACGCAAAATTATAATATTTGGTGTTGTTTCAAATATAATTCATTCGACCGTTCCTCGATTTACGTGCGTCATCTTCCATAAAAAGTACGGGCGTTACAGAATGAGACTTCAGTTCTAAGTAGCAATCTACAAATTATATGCTTCGAGAGAAGATATAGTTTTACCTTGGTGATAGCTTAATAACCCTTGAGACCGTTTGTTGCCATAGTTTGGAAATTAGTTGAGCATAGAATAGTTGTTATCGATCCCGTATGATTCTACCTTCCTCATTGGAAGGGGATGACGAGAGCGAGCGCGGATTTAGGATTGGATCAAGCTATATGGAAGATAACTGAACCGCATGGATCAGTTAGCAAATGTCGTTGCCACTTGATCAAGTCGTTCACGCTCTCGCTAGCCAACCAATGTAATTTATATAACTCCCAATTTTGCACTACTTTAACAGTAAAGAAGCAAGTTCGGGGTCGATCCCACAGAGAAGTGGGTGTATCGAGTGTGTGTGTAGTGAATAGGGTTCGGCTACTGCCACGCTTTAATTTTGGGAGTTTTAACTACTGAGTTTACACTAGGAAAAAAGTAAACTATCTACTGGATCAAGTAATGACAGGCTGAAAATAAGAACTTAACTAACTAAGCACGCTACGGAAAACATGAAGCATCTTGCCAATCAACATGATTGAACACTTGGTCAAAGAGTAAACGCGAGAACAAAGCAAAAAAACTCGATTTTATACTAAGAACTCAGAACAGTACAGCGAACATGCGAATTAAACTAAGCTAACACTTGGGAGAATACGAAAGCAAGTAAAACCGAGAGGTCCTCGGCGGGAAACTTGAGATTACGCCGACAGATATCGAGAATTCTGTAGTGCTTCCTTCGGTCGCCCTTTCTAACTAAAACTTCTCTATCTAAGCTATCTCTGGAACTGAGCCAAACTAAAACTAAAACTAAACTAAAAGAAGAACTGTTAAAAAGAACGCCTCAGCTATGGTGGCACATCCTCTATTTATAGGCACTTCACGCAATCTCCAGCTGGTTAACGATCTTGGCAGAGGATATTCGCTCACGCTGTGAGCGAGTGACTCATCGATTGCTACGTGCTTTCCTTCTAGAATGACGACGCTTTTCAATAACAGATTGATGACTTAGCTCCATCATTGCGTCTCATGTATCAACACGTGTCCTCATCTAGAACGTCGTCCTTGCTAACAGAATGATACGCACCATCCAGCTCATTAGCCTCACGTGTCCTTCCTCTGGAAGCCAGTGGTCCCCTCCTTAACTGCTTGATTACTCCCCTTGATCAACTCCCCCGATTTTTGGCCTTTTTCACCTGTCGTACTTGCTTGATCAGTTTGGCCTTGTTGCCTTGGTCAAGCGGCATTCCTGCACAATTAACACTTGCTTTTGCTCGATAAACCGATCAAGTAGCGTACTTTTTACCTCTAAACCGATGCATGAAATAGGCCTTATCAAACTGCTCACACTTAAAACATACCTGTCCCGATTGAAAAAGATTTAATTAGAGTGCATGCATTCTAAAATGTTTTTTTTTGTTACCGAGATTGATATGAATTTTATGTATTTTCCGAGAAGGTGGTTTGCACGCACGCTAAAAGTCAGAACGAGGAACTTTTTACGGAAATCCTAAGCTTTTGAGGTGGGCTTTATTACTTAAACTCTTTTAATTGAAATGATATGTTATGGTGAAATAAGGGCGGTTTAAAATAGTATGTCATGCCGTATTTTATGTTTTGAATTGCCTATCTGATTGTCTACTAGGATAATGTCCTACTAGACTTTGATGGTTAACGAATTCGGGTCTGACTAGGGAGTGAGTCCCTACTCGGACTAGTGCACTGATGGGGATCGTGAGCCGTCCTTTGTGGTCGGCCGGTCCAGTGATCGAGTTTGTGGCCACATTCTCGTTTCACATGATGGTTCAGATATGGTATATGATGGAGGATGATAATGATATGTGTCTGCAGACACCTTTTAAGGAATGATTTAGTGTTTCTCGGCCTTTTAAAGTAAAACCCGAGTTTCACTCAATGATGGCTTGACATATCTTAACGATGAATGTATTCCGGGCATGAGTTCACTGAGTGCATCAAGTACTCAGCCCCTGCATATGTTTTCCCTATGTGCAGGTTGAGCGTGGACGGGGGACGGAGGATGTTGAGCATTGGACAGAGACAGTATTCAATAAATGATCCGGTTGCTATTGTGTCTTCATACATAGTAGTAGCTAACTCTCAAATGCTTCCGCTATGCCAAGTTTAGGAATATCTTTGATTTCCTTTGAATTGTCAAACCATGTCATTCACGTTATGTACCTTCGGGATTTGGAACCCTGTTGATAAATGAAATTTCGTATTTCGATCGATATGTCGTACTTCTTTGATTGTTTCCCTTTCTTCTCCGCTTCTTAATTCCCCCACTAGTCGCGATTCCCCGTGCTTCCTATCCTTAGGAAGCGCGGTCGTGACAATTTTCCTAGTATCTCACTCACTTCCGCCTTTCTTCCCACTTGATTTTTGCCGAGTTTATCCCTTTCTCCTCCCCTGAATTTAAGGAGGAGAAGGTGAAGTTCGAGGTAGGAGAAGATCCTCTCCTCAAATCTGCCACCCTTGAGGGGATGGCTGTAACACCCCAAAAGAGGCATAGAAGTAAAACAACTATTCCGAAATCAGAATTATGAAATTCTGCCGTTTGATGATAAATAACGTGTGATGTGTGACAATGAGTTAAGTTATAAATAGATGGAAATATGTTTATTTATAGTTTTTTTTTAAATATTGATTATAGAAAGGAATTTATCGATAAAATCGAATATTATTTTGGTGTATGACTATAGTTTTATAGTAATCCAACAAAGAACCGATAGTAGTGAATGCAGATATTTGTATTAATATTATAATATAAGGATGCAGAAAGGGGTAGTTAAAATGTTGATTCATTTCTCAATGATTTATATCACATTCTTACTAATTTAATGAATGAGCCGTGTACTTCACAATAAATTGGAGTTAAAATATACTCCTACTTGGAATAAGTATGGATTGATATAGAAATATTTCGAATTATGGACTTAAGTAAATTGTGATTGTTCAATATTTTCTTATACTTAAGTAAAATATACTCCTACTTGGTGAATGGATATTATTTTGATAAAATATTCTTTTTCTCTTATATTTTGCGAAACGTGTATGACATGGAAAAAGGATAGAGTGGCTTTTAATGATCTAATTCATTTTAGAGCATCAGCAGTGGCGGACGTCAACGCGGAATTCCCACCGGCGTGGGGGAATTCCGTGGCGGACGTCCGCCATTGTGCGTGTCACACACGGATACAGAATTCCGTCGAGGAATTCGCAGTTCCGAGGCGTTCCGCGGAATTCCGCGGGGAATTCCGTGCGGACATCCGCCATTGCGTTGACTCGCACGGACGTCTGCGCAGAATTCCCGTATACTGCATTAAATGGTTTTTTTTCGGATCCTATATATACATCCCGTTGATCTTCATTTCATTCGCACCACTTGTATTAACGAGTATCTCTCTCTAAAAATATCTTTCTTTCGAAGAATAATGGAGCCCCATGATAGATATTCCCCAGCCTCGAGCGAGTCACCGGCGCCGCAGTTTCCCATCGGCGGGAGTACGCCGATGTCCACTGCGATGTCTCAAATGCCGGGGATGATGCCCCAATCTCAAATGCCACAGGGTATGATGCCCCAGTACTACAACATGTACCCGCAGTGGTATGGGATGATGCCCTAGATGCCCGGGGCGAGTACCGGAATGATGCCCCAGATGCCGGGGATGATGATGCCCGGGATGATGCAGGGATTGCCTGTCGCTGCGGGAGAGTAGGCAGGGGGTCCCCCAATCGCCGGTGGACAACGTCTATCGGTCCTATATGGACCTACTGTCGACGGACAACCCGATGAGTTCTCCTCTCAAGACTCAGTTCACTGACAATGACACGTTCTCGCTTGAGGAGTTGGGCCTTTTTCCGATCCGGGATTCTCCCACCGACGCATCACCGGTGACAGTGAGGAGGGGGAGGACCGGGCGAGGGAGGGGCAGGGGACGGGGCGTCCCGGTGTACGGTGGTGAGGTGGGGGCCGCTGAGGTGGGGGAGGGATCCAGAGAGAACAGGAGGACCGTCTGGATCATGGACGAGTGCGTCGCGCTGGCGAAGGCGTGGATCAGTGTAGTGGATGATCCATACGTCGGAGCGAACCAGCACATCGACCGGATGTGGTGGTGCATTAGCCAAAGCTACCTCCAGTTCAAACCGCCAGGGGGGAAGCCTTACAACGCAGAGCAATGCCGGAAACAGTGGGATCTGTTGAAGAGGCAGCTTAGCCGATTTGCCGGCATTTATACAAACAACCTCCGCTCGGCAACCAGCGGCATGTCTGCCGAGGATGTGAAGCTGCTGGTTCATCAGTAGTTCCCCGACGCTGACAAGGGCTTCGGGGAATTCAAGTATTGGCCGGTGTATCTTGTGGTGCTGTCTTCGCCCAAGTTCGCTGCGGGTGTTGAATCTGGCTGGCCAAAGCGGACGAAGATCAGCGCCTCCGGAGAATACAGTAGCAGTGCTGGTTCCGCGGAACTCTCCCCTCCGGAGTCAGAGTTCCCCACACCCACATCGTCGGCCTACCGCCATCTCCCGGTTGGGCAAAAGTCCGTGGCGCGGATGTCGAGGGGAAGCACCAGCGGATCCGCCGAGGCTTAATCGGCAGCACCCCCCAAAACGATCCCGAGAACCCCTCATTCGCCCGCATCGCGGCACATGAAAGCCTGTTACGTGCGATGGTTGAATGGGGTCAAGCGACCGACCCCCATTACAAGCGGAAGCTTAAACCCCTCCCCAACAGTATGCGGCGCGATTTGGGGTTCGACGAGATGTCCGATAGCGAGGGGACGGCGAGGGGACTGGCGACGGGGAATCCGAGGAGTGAGAAGCCGGTTTTTATTTTAATAATAATGTACTTTTTTTTAGTAATTATGTATTTTTTTTAATGAAGTATGTTTTTTTTAATAAAGCTATTGCATTTTCTTTGTATTCGCGTCGAAATTTTAATTCCGTAAATTGTTTAATTCCAGAAATTGTTTAATTTGTGAATTTGTGAATTTTTTTATTGTGGGAAGTCCGTCGGGAATTCTGCGGGGAATTCTGCCACTGTGCAGTGGGAAGTACGTTTGACGTGGCAAGAGGTGTTTTTGGGAATTTCGCAGGGAATTCCGCCGAGAATTCCACGCCACTGCTGATGCTCTTAAAATGATACTCTTAAAAGAAAAATCTAGAACACTAGCTTTGATTTAAATTGTGGCACGTGTAATGTGTAATGTTGAGGTGGAGAGAAATGAGAGTTTTGGGTTCATTAAAGGATAGTGAAGTTTTTGCTTAGGGACATAAAGGTGATTCGCTCACCCCAGGCGCCCCCATAACCCGGCCCGACATCGCTATGGAGGGGTTCAAACACGGTACCTCAGCGGCCCATTAGGTGGGAGGAACTTACACTGGTAACCAGCACACAAGGAGCCACCACAGTGGTGAAACTCCCACACTGCGGCTGCCAGCATTCGATCATGTCTGCTTAGGGACAATCTACCACCCAGGAACCAATTGAGTTAAGCCCGTGCGGGCATAGTGAAGTTTTTGCTTCTCATAGATTTTGGGGGTTAGAGAGAGAAACGAACGGTCACCATTGGAGTCATGTAAAGAAAGGAACCGTGAGGTTCAAGCTCTAGCCACGTCCCCGATTTACCTCGTACTGATTGTCCAATCGAATAAATCTTAATAAATCGTGTAAGCTCTTTCTATCTATACTATTTTTCTTAGCATGAAAATTAATTAAACTTTGAGATGAGGTTTGGAGAATTTTGTTCGGACCTTGATGAAGTAGAAGGTGTCTGGAATTTTCAATTAATAGATGAATGTGTAGTTCATGAGTATGTTTAAGCATGTTTTGGCCAATCTTTTGGAACCTATTGAACTCTAGCATAAGGATCACACGAGGATTCAAAATATTGCTCAGGATTTAAGTTTTTATGATGAAATCTTTTGGATAGATAAGATATATGATTATTGTGATGATTAAACATAAGTGGATATAGAATTTGAAATAAAGATTTGAATCACTTTTTTTAGTGATCTGTTCCGAATTATTCTGAGTACTTAAGCCATTTTGGTAGAAAATATTGATAGAAACTGTCCCATTTTGGTAGTATGTGGAAAAATTATGATATTTCCGTAACCATTACGAATTTTTGAATGAATCTTAAATGTTTATGAGAATGTCTTGATTAATATATATCTTTGTGGTATCAGATTTGTCTAAACTTAAATTGATCGTTCATCAGTCATGTAGTGGATATTACAATGGCAGAACTTTAGATCTCTCCGGTGGTGGTCCAACCACACCCCAAGCGGTGTCACAAATGCTCGTCGACGGCCATCGAATCACGTAACATGGGAGGGCTTCTAGGTCTACGCTATCCAGGATTCAAGGAGAAATCTTGCGTCCGACAGCTGCAATGTCTGAAACTCCGACAAAGTCTGTTCCACCGAGAGAAAGGATCCATCCCCAGATCTTTCCGACCAGCGGTTCCGAGCAACGGCAAAATGCAACCATCAAATTTTGAATCTCATTTATATAAGATTATTCATCGTGTTCCCATCTTTATTATCATTTGTAGAGTTTGATTGAAGTGCGACCTAGAGTCATAGTAACGTCCCATATTTCTATCAAACTTTGTTTAAGTTTCCTGAATCTCACATTCTTAGATGCCGAAGGAATTCTTGGCTGTCCATAGTGTTAAAATCTTTGATTCGATCGTATTTTCGTTGAGTGTAGTAAAATATTAAAGTTTATGTGGCCTTCTTCGACGCCAGTCACCATTACTGGCCAAATTGAGACATTAGTGAGGATCCTCCTCGCTGCATTTCTTGACTGCTTGCGGCAGGTGCACAGTTGTTTAGGAGGTTGGTGGTCAAACTGTTGTCAGCACATCTTTGGAAGTTTGTGGCAGGTGCTCAGCACAGACTACTGCACAGATTTGTTTGTTAGTGGCAGGAGTACTGAGCAGTTGGACTGTTGTGATGACTGGCGCATACAGTTTGGATTTTGGTGCTGCACTCCCCAACATTCTAGTACGCTTGAAGAAAGTACCCTGCTGTCCGTACCAAAAATAGAAAGAACAATTAAGTTGGGCTGAAAAGGAACATGTTATACCAAGTCCAAATCCAAAGTCAACTCTTGACTTTGTGGTATTCCCCGTGACATACCACCTGGCACCTACGTGTCATAGACATGGCAGCCATGTGGAGGTGCCTAACCTTCAGCGACGGGAACCAACCACCACACAAGTTGGCCCAGTGCATGCCCGTACCAACCCAATGAAATGGCTAAGGATAAGAAAGGCCCTTCGGCAAAGCAACAATAGGGGCTTTATGATTTGAGCGAGACGATTGGAAACTTCGTGGTGCCCGGGACACTAATGTGATCACCGAATGTGCCTGCAACAACGGGGCCAAACGTCCATGGGCTCCCAGCATATCTGGCTTAGCTCTAACGAGGGGTCCAATTCGAGATAGACCCGATCTACTAAAAAGAGGACATTGCGCTTGTAAAGTTTGATTGCGTGGACCCAAATGCGCAGCACCTAGTCCTTGATATAAATGATATTTTACCTATCTCCCGTGGATGGGGCAAGTGTTGCTTGGATAGGTTTGCCGGCCAATTCCCTGGGAAAGAAGCTATCTACGGCCTAATGCACAAATGGCCATGCAAGGCACGAGTGACATTCCACCGGAGGCAATGGCTATGCTTCCAATTTGGGAGTGAGGAAGACATGAAAAAAAAAGGCAGAAAGGCCCCTACGATATGTTTGGAACACCACTCGTTCTTCAAGCCATGCCCCCACACTTTGATCCGGACATGCAGGAAGTTAAAATCCCAATCTGGCTACGTCTTGTGGACTTTCCACTTGACCTTTGGAACCTTTCGGCGATCAGTAAGATTTCCCCATACATTGCGACGACACTCACCACAGACTTCAAACACCGAAGAGATAGTTAATGGATGGGCACAAAATTCAAGTTATAGTGAACACGACACAACAGGTTCATACGGTCAGTTTTGCAAGGCGTCGAATGCTATTGGATGCAAGTCTTCCCTCTCCCAACAAATGTGAGAGACCGCATCAAATCAATTTGCCGAGAGTTCCTATGGGGTACTAAACACCCACCTATCGCATGGAAAGATATTTGTCTGCCCAGATCTCGGCGCATGGAACAAAGCCTTGTTAGCTCAAAACTTATGGAACATCCATAACAAGAAAGACTCTTTATGGACTAAGTGGATACACAGTGAATTCTTTCCGACCCAGACAATCTGGGAATAGACACCAAGGAAGCGAGATTCGTCGTTGTTCCAGAGTACTGGAGATCAGGGATGATATGCTCAGCATTGTGCCACATAGGGCTTTGAGCCAAGTGATACGAAGCAAGGTCACCCTCAAAGCATATGACTAGTTCTGCCCAAAAGGTGAAGGTGAGCGCAAGCTCTGACAGAGATTCGTTTGGAAAGACTTTGTACCACCAACGTATTCCTTTACAACTTGGCAAGCCGTGAAAGGCCGTCTCGCAATAAGGGACGGTACAGGGACATAGATCAACATTGCCCTCTTTGCTTGACCCACATTGAGTCGGCCGACCACCTCTTCTTCAAATGCACCAAGACCAGAGAAGTGTGGACAGCTATCAAGTGATGGTTTGGATTGAGGAGAATGATCAGCTCCATCCAAGTGCCATCAAGTGGATGACCTAAGAAAAAGTCACAACCGTGATCCGAAAAGCAAGAAGGCTAGCACTCATGGCAGGAGTAAGTCTCACTTGGAGGGCCTGAAACACTCTGGTCGAAGAAGATAACATATGCTACTCCTTTCTCCTTGTATCGATGTGAAAAAGATAACATATGCTACTCCTTTGTATCCACATGACTATGTCCAAATGTACCTCCATGTCTAAGGGTCAACTAATTGTTTGTAGCAATAAATTGGGAACCAAGGGTTTGCCTTGGTAGGGTGGGCTCACCACTGCCATTGGAATGACTTCCATGGTATGATGGTTTGTTTTATTTCACTTTTGCTTGTTTTCCTGATGTTTGGCAAATCTAGCCGAGCCAATCTCTCTTACCCTTGGGCCTCAAATGAGTCCCCAAAACTTCTCAATCGTTTGACCCGTGTCATGCGCCCTACAAACGGCGTTATGATTTTCCAGCACGGGGGCCGAGAACAAGTCTTGGTTGAGTCCCTAGTTCCTTGTCTCGATTGCCCCAGAAAAATGGGTCCCTAGGTATGATGATAATTTATATGATAAACAACTATTTTACCAGGCCCATGCTAAGTCACCTTTCCGGGCATGGCTCGTGCCGTGTGCCACAAAGACATTTTTGGCCGAAGGCTTCAATCACGCACAAGCTTTTGGGCAAACGGCTTCGGCCGAAGGCCCATCCATCCGTGCATGGCTTGCGCTGAAGACCACCCTGCTGCAGTTTTCTCGAGCCTTTTCAAAGCCTCGGCCACCCCCACATCTTTGAGCCCCTACATTCCCATGGCTGTCGGTATGGTAATAATTTTAATGATAAACAACAATTTCCATGTTCTAGGCTGGGGAGCCTCATTGTATCTTTAAACGATCCCTCCCCTTTGGCCCAAGATGTTTTAATGAGGCCCGCCCTCCACCACCGGAGGGTATTTGTTTGTGGTTTCGGGATAGACCCGGACTATCCCACATGGGTATGGCTATGTTTTCGTGTAAACTACATGGCAAGGACGTTTGTCTAAGCCATTAGGCTGGCTAGGGTCCTCTACCTAAAATCGGGATTATCATGTTTGTTGTTGTAATTTGGCTTAGTACAAGCCCTTGGGTATACCCAAGTTTGTTTGTATTCTGTTACTTCCCCCCTCCCCGGCTTGCTAGCCTGGGCTAGTTGGTTGTATCCCTCGGGCATACCCGAGTCATGGTTGTAATTTTCTTTCTGTTATAACATTCATTGATTCATAAAAAAAATGAACCGAAACTCCTTATTATGGACAAACTAAAGTAGTAAATCGATACTCTCATCTCCAACGATACTCCAAATCTCATTTTTTGTGTTAAAAAGGTCTCCAACCATACACCATACCCAAACTCATTTTCAATGTTTTTAATGAAACAACAACAAATTTAGAGTAAACACCCGAAATTGGTAGCTACTGCAAAATTTTTGAGATATGCTTATCAACCCTTATTATTTAATTGTTGTAAATGTTGACAATAATATAAAGTAGACGTCTACTGATGTTTCAATTTTTTTTGTGTACAAATCTGATAGTTGAAGAAAATATAAGGTTGAAGAAGTTGATGCCCTTATTTGATTTGGACCATTAATTATTTTTATGTAGTATTTGATCCGATATGACGCAATAAGAAATAAAAGTTCTCATATGGAACTTCGGAATGCAGTAGTTGATCATTTATGGCCCGTGGGAACAATACACAAATTTCGAGTCTAGAATTTTAGCTATTTTTATGTTTATCATGATATATTTTATATAATTGCAATATCTTTAAATGTGTTTCAATTTATACATGATGTTAACTGTATTTTAATTTTAAAAGTAGTGTATTTTTTTCCTATGATGTATATTTAATGTATAAATATATTAATAAGAAAATTTTATATAATTATTTAATTTATATAAATTTCTAATAAAATATTGTGGAATTTATATGTAATTTAAATAAGTATCTAAAACACGTTAGACCATCTTCAACTATTTACGCAAACTCGAATATTTTTTTCATTAAATATCTTACGAAAAAGTAGTTTTATTCAAAAAGTGTATATATCAAATTCTATACATTTTTATAAAACATAAATGTAATACTTCCTCCGTCCCACAATAGTAGTCACACTTGGTGTCGGAATGAGTTTTAAGAAATGTAAAGAATAGTGTGTTGGAAAAGTTAATTGAATATGGGGTCCACTTTTTTATACTGGTTTTATAATAGAATGTGAGTGAATTGAGTTAGTGGAATATGAGACCTATTTACCATTTATGGTAAAAGTGAAATGTGACTTTTATTGTGGGACGGACCAAAATGGCAAAATGTGACTCTTATTGTGAGACGGAGGGAGTAGTATATAAGACTTAAGTGAAGCATACTAGGACTTAAGTTATGCAAGGTTTCATCTATCCAACGCCATTTTCTTCTGCTTCAAATTAAGAATTTTGAGGCATCTTTGAGATTTGTCTTTGTCTTGCTCTCACTCTTCTATATAGTGTAAAACTTGATGGGGTGCTCATTCTTTTTTGAGTTTGTAGTTTTTAGTATCTATTTGCATATTACAACTTTGCATATTGCAACTTGGATATTATTGTGTTATTATTGTTACTTTCTAGTGCTTTGTAACATATAACATCTACACATCTTCAAATTTTCAAATGATAATTTTATTACTTATGTTGTCATTTAATATGGTGAAAATTAGTGCGGATAAAATATATGGTTAATAGTAGTTTATGAATCATGAAAAAACTGAAAGTTTAGGTCATAACCCAATCATAACCCAATCTTCCCAATGGTTAATATATGGTTAATAGTAGTTTGCATTCTAAGAGCATTGTCTAGCTCGATTCTCGGAACTCCATCAAGTTCGCCGGTGCCTAGCGGGTTTGAGGTGCTTCTACACGCTAGGAGGAAGTCATTTTATCTTTGGGGGAAATACGTCATTCCGTGAGCACTAGCCGGGGAGTAATTTGTCTTGCGGAAAGAGGGCTTTCCTCGACTCGACTTATAGTTCGGTTTGTTTTTAATTTCCGTTGTAATTTTCATTCCCTTTTTGTTGTCAATTTCCTTTCGATTGTAATTTTTAGAGTACCGCTTGTACACGACTTAGAAATTTTATCCCATTATTTCTAACAACCGCAAGACAAATTGGTGTGCTCTTCTAAGACAGGATTATGCCAATCGAAGTTGGAGGAAACATGAGCTCGAAAACTGGAATGAAGAAACGAACAGTCGCAATGTTCATGGGCTACGAAATGGCTAATTCCTTTAGATCTATTCTCTTGAGAATTGTGTTTATCGTTTGTCATTTGACAAGCAAGACCAATTTAGACTTGGTAGTAGTAATTGAGATACATGGGTTGTTTAATATACCATTCCACATCAATATAATTGTGTACTTATTAATGGAGACAATACTGTGCAAATTATTTGAACGTATAAACAACAAAGATCACGAGGTGGTCGCAATGGTTTCCGACGTGAACCATGGTAACAATCCAAATGAATGGTTTGTTGATACGGGTGCCACATGTCATGTGTGCTCTGAGAGAAGCATTGTTTCTACTTATAAATCTGTTGGAGGTAGAAAAGTACACACGGGAAACCGAGCCTTTTATAAGGTGGTTGGTGTGGGTAATGTGTTCCTAAAATTAGGATCTAGAAATGTTCTAACCCTTAAGGATGTGCTGCATGTCCCAGACATTCGAAATAATTTGGTGTCAGGCTCACTTCTGGTAAATCATGGATTTTCACTAGAATTTGAGTCTGAAAAGGTTATATTGACCAAGTATGGAAAGTTCATAGGTGAAGGCCACCTAGTGAATGGGATGTTTTGAGCTGATTGTTACAGTCATTCACCGTGGAATGACACATTCTCTTATTTGCTTGAGTGCTCTGATTTATGGCATAATAGATTGGGACATGTAATCTAAATGCAATAAAAAGATTAGTAAATCTTAATTTACTAAAAGTAGCTAAGTTTAACTCACAAGAAAGATGTGAAGTGAGTGTTGAAGCCAAAATGGCTAAGCTGCCGTTCCATTCCGTAGAGAGGAGCACAAAACCTCTTGAGTTGATCCATACAGACGTATGTGATTTGAAATTTGTGCAAACAAGAGGTGGTAAAAAGTATTTCATCACGTTTTTAGATTATTGCACAAGGTATTGTTACCTTTACTTATTAAGAAGTAAGGATGAGGCATTTGAAGCGTTTAAAGACTTCAAAAATGAAGCCGAAAATCAACATAATTGTCGAATTAAGTGCGTTCGAAGTTATAGAGGTGGTGAGTATGTAGCGCTGTTTGCAGAATTATGTCATGCAAGTGGTACAATTCACCAAACCATAGCTCCATATTCTCCTCAGTAAAATGGAGTTGCTGAACGCAAAAATCGAATACTTAAAGAAATGATGAATGGTATGTTGATTAATTCAGGTTTACCCCAGAACATGTGGGGGGAGACTGTGTTAACAGTGAATTATATCTTGAATAAGATTCAACTAAAAAATAAGGATGTAACTCCCTATGAGTTGTGGAAAGGAAAGAAACCTTCATATTCATACCTCAAAGTGCGGGGGTGCTTAACGAAGGTAGAAGTGTCACCTCCGAAACAAGTTGCAATAGGCCCTAAAACAGTCGATTGCATCTTTATTGACCATGCACTTAATAGTGGTGTCTATCGTTTCCTAGTCCATAGGTCAATTGTGCCTAGTGTGGCTGAAGGAACAACAATTGAGTGAATGAATGTTATATTCTTTGAGAATGTTTACCCTTGCAAGAAGCAAGATGATCGTTGTAGTGAAAGAATGATGGATGAATTCACTAGTTCTAATCCTCCAAAAAGGACGAGGTCAAGTCCTGAGGATGTAGAACCAAGACGTGGTAAAAGAGTTAAAATTGTTAAGACATTTGGTCCCGACTTTATAACTTTTATGTTGGAATTACGAACCAAAGTCGTTGGCAGAAACGTTGTCTGGCCCAGATGCGCCTTTCTGGCAAGAAGCGATCAATAGTGAAATTGAATCAATTATGAGAAATAACACATGGGTGCTAGTAGACTTGCCAGAAGGCTGTAAGACCTTAGGGTGCAAGTGGATCCTGAAAAGGAAATATAAAACTGATGGTACTATTGAAAAGTACAAAGCCCGCCTAGTTGTAAAAGGCTTTAAGCAACAAGAAGGATATGATTTATTCGACACATATTCACATGTAATGAGAATCACTTCCATTCGGGTGCTTCTTGCAATTGCTGCTTTGCAAAATCTTGAGATTCACCAAATGAATGTGAATGGTGAATTGGAGGAAGAAATTTATATGGAGCAACCTCAAGGGTTTGTATATGGCCAAGAAAGGAAGGTAGGCAAGCTAGTAAGGTCCATATATGGATTAAAACAAGCGTGTTTGCAATGACACTTAAAGTTTGACAATGTGATGTTGTCCAATGGGTTCACTATCAATGAGTGTGATAAGTGTGTTTACATTACGAACACAGATAATGATTTTGTTATTGTGTGTCTTTATGTAGATGATATGTTGATCATGGGCAGCAACAACCACATTATCAACGAGACCAAAAATATGTTGAAGAAAAATTTCGAAATGAAAGATATGGGTCTAGCTGATGTGATTATCGGAATCAAGATTAAAAGGAATCATGAGGGAATTGCTTTGACACAATCTCATTGTATTGAGAAAGTTCTTAAGAAGTTTCACTCGTTTGATTGTGAGCCAGCTAAGACTCCATTGGAACCCAACGTGCATTTGATGTTTATCATAAACTGCACCCGACCAGATCTTGCGTGTACAGTGAATAAGCTGAGCCAATTTACAAGCAAACCAAGCAAGGAACATTGGAAAGCTCTGCGCAGGGTTTTGAGATATATGAAGTATACTCTTAACTTTGAGCTGCAATACACAAGATATCCTTATGTACTCGAAGGGTACTGTGATGCAAATTGGATCTCTGATTCAAAAGACTCGTTCTCGATGAGTGGGTATATGTTCACTGTGGGGGTGGAGCTGTTTCGTGGAAGTCAACGAAACAGACGTGTATAGCTCGATCCACCATGGAATCTGAGTTTATCGCTTTAGACAAAGCAGGGGAACAAGCCAAGTGGCTTAGAAAATTCATAGAAGATATTCCATGTTGGAAGAAGCCAGTGCCGACAGTAGTGATACACTGTGATAGCCAAGCGGCTATAGGGAGAGCACATAGTGGCTTATACAATGGTAAGTCTCGACATATCCGTCGACGACATAATACCGTAAGGCAATTGATCACAAGTGGTGTTATCACAGTTGACTATGTAAGGTCAGTGGATAACTTAGCGGATCCTTTAATGAAAAGTTTAAACCGTGATCAAATGCATAAATTGTTAAAAGGAATGGGACTGAAAACAACATCTTAAAAGATGATTGTAGTGATAACCCAACCATACGATTGGAGATCTCATGAGCTTGGTTCAATGGAAAAATGAAGCTATATGATTCTAGTTGTAACACTCGGAAGATTTTTAATCTTCACCCATTCTTTAGAAAACATTGAGTGTTGTAACCTGCATGTGGTAAGAGGCTAAGTTTTGACTTTTAATGATTCTTAGAAACCTCGAGTAGGTGGGTATTGCAGGATACCTGGAAAAGAATCACCTATGTAAGTGAAGAAGTGTGGGCCGCTTCAACATGTAAATCACTTATGAATCCAAAGTGGTGTTCCATGGCTAGTAAAGGACACAAACGTGAGAACTGATGAGTTTGTAAATAATAATGTGTCAATATTATTGTCTCGGTATACACCAAGGAGGAATGATTCAAGGCATCACGTCCACCAGGCCACTGATATGCCCGATAGTGTTGATTATGGAAAGTACAAAGCCCCGACTACTATTCCAAATGCAATATTGTTTCTCGAGGATTGAGCAAAGAGTCTGCATGCATGCATACATGTCGTGTGTTGGTTTGAGCTGACAGCGCTCTAACCAATGTGGGGGATTGTTGAAAACATGTGAAATATGGAAAGGTTTTTACCTTTTCATTTTCAAAACTTTTGGCCTCTCACTTTTTGGTAACCTCCAAATTTTTATGAGGTGTCTTGAAGGCTTTACCTTTTGGAGTCCATTTTCCTATCCTATAAATAGGTAGGATTTGGAAGAAGAGATACAACAACTCAAAACAATTCTGTTTTCCCACTTTTAACTCTCAAGTATTCTAGTTTGCATTCTAGGTGCTGGGGTTTGGAGCCCCTTGCACAGCGGAAGTCATGCATTCACAAATAAATCATACATACAGATCTATTTGACCTATTATGGGATTAATTAACTACATGTTAAACACAAAATTGCATCCAAGAACGCACATAATTCATGTAAAAGGAATTAAAACCTAAAACATGAATTCCTACGGTTTAGAATTACCGATCTGATTCTCCAAAGAATCGTCGATTGCTTGCGCCTTCTCCACGTGATGTTCTTCGTACTCAACCATGAATCTTCTAATCTGTATCCCGAACTCAGAATCTAACCTTTAGGTGGGCAAAGCTTGTCAGAATCGAAAGGGGCTTGATTAGAAAGAAGACAGAATTTCAGATCTTGAGAGAACTGAAAAAATCGTTCCTTCTGGAGAGAGAGGAACGAAATTTTTGAAAAATTAATTAATTTGTCTTCTCCCTAATCTCCTTTATATATAGAGTTATGATGGGCCAGATTAGGGATCAATGAAGGTCGGACTTGGGCCAAACCTGTTGGACTTTTACTAATTAAATTGAGCCCCAATTTAATACAAGTCCAACAGAATATTATTATCAGCCACTACAGTAAAATAATATTGACTGCCCGTCCAATCCCAAAGTACGAGTAATACGGGCTTTACATCTCTAATTTATTATTTCTCGTGTTTAAGATATAAATATCTATTAATTAATTTAAGCCTGCTATTTGACTTTAATTAATTAATATCTTTTTCCAAGAGTTGTCTAGTTCAAAATCTTTATTTATTATTCTGGAATAAATTCCAACCGACCGGGTTTCTGAATAATAAAACATTTTTCGAACACCTCTTGAGGATATTATCAAACTGGACTCACCCAGCACACGATTTATTGCAATAACAATACTAGCACCTCTAAACATTGATCACCACTACCCAAGATATCAGGATTCTTGGATTGCGAAAAATCCGCACCATTTGATAAATCAAAGTAGTGCATAATCAATATCGTATGCTCAATGTTATATCAACAGTGATTAAGAAATAACAATCACCGAGACCTCGTCTTTCAGTAAATAGCAAGAAAGACTTATCTCAACTGTTAGATCCTTCAGTGCTATACCACACCAGTGTCGTTTATTTCCTAAGGTAAGGAAACATGCGGACTGACACTGCAACCTTTCACGATAGGTAGCCAAAGCTTATTTAGGTTGTGAAATTTTATTTCTCTTCTACAAAGGACCGATTGCGTCACCTTATGTGAACGTCGTTCACGACCAGTCTACTATGCAGAAGAATTAGACTTATTTGTTTCTTATACATTTAAATGTTTGAGAAACATCTTATAAATGCATAAGCAAACACCAATGCGATAAAATTAATTCCTCTCGCCTTGGGTTAAAAGTGGATTGTAGAGTTTATTGTATACAAGCAATTCTATCCATGCAACATGCTCGAAATATGCTTTTCAGTATACTAATCCTAACAATCTCCCACATATATACTCAAAATCATGCTTTCGAGTATACCCACTGCCAAACCTCTCCCACTTATACTCTAAGCAGGTCTCGGGCCATGATACATCGAACTACCGTACTTTTCACCTCATGTGTAAAACATGTTGCCATATAGGCATTTGTGAAAAGTTCTGCCAGGTTGTTCTCTGATGATATCTTGGAAACCATAATGTCTTGCTGCGCACTTAATCCTTAATTAATTTCATACTTCATCTCTATGTGATTGCTTAGCTTTATCAGATCGTGTTTCCCTCGAGTTAGACATATGACTAGAGTAATTATAACAGAATATAATACTCATACACATACTCGGAATCACGGTCAAAGCTATTAGGAAGTTACTGAGATTAACAACTACCTTAGTAGTTTCTGATGAAACCACACTTGTAATTTTCATGATAGAGTCTGTGATGTAATCACACTCCTTCATGACTCAGTTTTCAAATCCTAACGTTAACACATAGTCAAAGGATAACTCGATCATCAATCAATTATAAAATCGAGTCGATGTAACCTAAAGGACATAACATGGATGTCTGGTACCGTTTAGTCTTCTTCAAGTACTATAGGATATTCTTTACCCAATCCAATGTCCTTGGCCATGGTTAAAATGATATCATGTTTCTATGCCACCGGCAAAGCTAATATCTAAGTTAATACACATCATAGCATATATGAGACTTCCAATTATGGAACTTGTCTCATTCTTCTTGATCTCATTCAATGTCGAAAAATACTTGACTAAAGACAAAATAATTCCGTCTAGAAAAAGAAAATCCTTTTCTTGGAATTTTCAATGCTAAAGTGTCTAAGTATTGTGTAGATGTAGGATTCTTTAAGAAAACATACATTCTTTGTCTAGCAATCTAAGGACACAGATGCTTAGAATATAACTAGATTATCTTAAATCCATCATCCTTAAACTGGGTAGATGACCAGTTTCCTACGCTAGATAACCCTCTTAGTTGTTTATCAACTTTTATAGATGTTACCATCATAGAGTACCAAGAATACCAAATATAGTGCACTTTCAACTTTCTTGCCCTGTATTAATAACCATTAAGATGTTCCGTGCAGATGATCTCCTCAAGACTTCTACTTAAAGAAAACTGTCTTGACAATCATAGTACATACATCCTAATTTATGTAGGCTACAATAGACAATATACAGATCGACTTAGGCAAGAATGGCAGACGAGAATATAATTCTCTCTGGGTATAACCCTTTGCCATTATTCTAGCCTTTTTGAGATCCATGCTTACACTTGCAGGTCCACTAGCTCCCACTGACTGAAATAGTCTATGGGTAGTATTACAAGTCTTGCAAACATTCTTGTCTATTAAAGATTGTTATTCAGAATCTATTATTTTATCAAGAATGATTATCTAAATAAGTCGTTCCGTCCTTGTAGTTACAGGGATTATGTTCAAGTTGATCTAAGACTGAGTTTTAAGACTCTTTTAGACCCATGAACTTATTATGTTCGCAAAGAACGCTCCCACTACGACACGACTCTTACAATCCTAGGTACAAATGTTGATTTTCTTAGTGCATAGTTTATAATGGTATGACTTCTTGGTTAAGATGGAAAATATGCATTCTCATTATCTTGAGAATTATCATGTTTGTTAGGCTTGTAGTTCTCCTCATAATCTTCATCAAAGAATCTAATATTCGTGTAAACTAACACATATCTTGTTGTGAAGATTATAGAACATGTACCTTTTCTATCATTTGGGACAACCTTAGAACATACCTCAGTACACAACTACAATTACTTGGATACCTTTTCCAAAACATGTGTTGGAATAACTCCACACCTTGTGATGTGCTGGACTAGACTTGCCTCTAGTCCACAACTCGCGTGTTGTAGAAGGTACTGATGTTATGGTAGTTTCTTTAAGGTATAACTCATTGTTTTCAACGTATATCCCATCAATGATAAGGTGTTATTGAGTAAAACTGTTCACTTATCAAACTTGTCTTCGAGAGACTTCGATATCTTCTTATATGACTATCCCATTCTTTAGAAGAATGCTTGGAGTAGTCAACTAAGATTTAACTCCCACTACTGATCTTAACTCATTTGCTCGTCTCCTGTGGTGTAAACCATTGAGACTTACTAGTCTTTCTATGTTGCATCTCTATAAGTATTCTGAATCCCTTGAACCACCAAAGGATTCTAACTTATAGTGCATCAATCAGACTTACTTGACCTTTAAGCTATTTAACAAACAAGTTGTTAAAATCTTGATAGTCACTTGAGTTAGACAAAATTAGTTTGAACAATTACTAAGTATTTTCTTGGCCTTATGTTTAAGTACCATAAATACTTTATCATTCATTGTTTAAGAAGTTGACCTGTTGTGTTAAACTCAATCTTTTTGCAATTATATTGTTTAGATACTATGATGTATAATTTGTTTTTCTATGGTACTATGATAGATATTCGATCCACATTTCTAAATAATGCAAGCATTATAAAATGAAATTGAACATCGTAGAATCATAAATGAGATTAGAAACTGAATATAAATTGTAACACCCGTACTTTTTAAAGTACTAATTTAATGTATATCACGAAATAATTAATAAAATTATTTCGAATTATGATGCTTCTCGATAAATGTGCTCTCGGAGAATTATGGTTATTGTGGTTAATGTGAAAAGAAGCGTGCATGTTTATATTTAATTGTGAACGTTGGAGACACGTTTAAGGTCTCGTTGAAAGATCGATGATGAAATTGCTATTCTTGAGCAAACGAAGGAATGTAGTGGGAAGGAATATATGTTTTTATGGATAACGACGCGCGTAAATCGAGGAATGGTTGAAGGAATATTATATTTGGAATAACACCAAATATAAGTTATGCCGGTAAACGTACATTAATTTTGGTTGTGAAGAACGAAGATAACAAAATAAATAAAGACCCGTGAATTTTAATTAACGAGGGAAAATGCGGAAAAAATAAACTATGAATTTATTTTGGACTTTTCAAAATAAATTTGAAGTCCAATTAAAAATAAGATAATTTGGATTTTAATTATTCTTTAAAATCCATCAAGTAGTAGTTTTTTTCTTGGGCTTGCAACTTATTTATTTCTTTAGCCCAATGGAAATTAAATCATGGAAGCCCAAGTGGATTTTAATTTTAGTGGATCAAGCCCAAGTCTTTTTCCTTTTCTTTTCCTTTTTCTTTCTTTTTCTTCTTCTTTCCTCCTCATGGCCGACGGCCCTATTTTTCATGGGAGACTCTCCAAGTTCTCACCCTTCCATCTCCCACCATCCCAAGAGTCACCACCACTCCTTCATTACCCTCCTCACTAACTCCTCTCATCATTCACACTTCAAAAAAAAAAGAGAGAGAGAGAAGGGCTGAGAGAAGTCGACGGGAAGGAGAGGGGAGAAGAAGGAGTTGGTTTCATTTTTTTTCAACCACATCAAGTTTAAGCTCTTGAGGTATACCATTTCTTCCATCCTCAAAGCATGAATTGTTTACTAACTTTGCATGCATATAGCCTTGATTTTATTTTCATAACCAAGCTATGAATAATCCGTAAGAATCAACCAAACGATCGCCGCGCGTAACCGAAACTAAGAAAGAACGTAACTTTATAAACATAACGTATGTTGCGGGATGTTTCGGAGTCGTTTCGGAAGAGGAGAAGCCGCCGCCGGCGACGGGCAGTGGCGGACAGCCGTTTGACGTCTTCCCGACGGCAGGCATCTCAAGTTGCGACGGGAGGCAGCAGCGGCAGTGGCGCGACGGCGAGACAGCAGCTCCCGGAGTGGCGAGGCAGCAGCTCCAGCCGCACGGCAGCGGCGACGTGGACTCTCCTCCGCGGCAGCAGCTCCCGCCGGCGAGCAGCGAAGACAGCAGCCTCCTCGGCGGCTCCAGCTGCGGCGGCAGGCGGCTCCAGCCGCGACGGTGGCGAGCCGGAGGGAGAACGACGGCGACGGCAGCTCCACGGCTGTTGTGTGATTGCCGAGAGAGAGAAAGAAGGAAGACAGAGAGAGTATGTTGGAGAGGGAGATGAGTTTGGGCCAACATTTTATTAAGTTTGGGCCATATATTCTTTTAATTGTTGGGCCTTTTACTAATTAATTGGAACTTTACTTAAATTGATGTTGGGCTTTTCTTTTAATTGATGGGCTCACTAATTGTTTTTTTTTGAGGAATAAGGTGGGCTAAGTTTAGTCTCTTGGGCCGATAATTAAAATTTAATCGGGGAAAATTATTTAATTAATTCCCGGAAGTCTTTTGAAGAATGAATAATTTACCTAAGTATGAATTAATACTTTTTCAACGGTAAATAAATACAGAAATTAAAGTATGCGCTTAAATAATTTTTTTAGAAATTATTTTTGACGATTATGGAAAAATATGAGGAGCCAACGAAGGAAAGAACGAGCGTAAGCGGCCGACCGGCGTCGCACGCGACGCCTTGGGCGGCCGCCGAATAACCGAAAATACACGGAAATCGAGAAAGAAGATTTAAAAGAATTTAATTAGAGTGCATGCATTCTAATTATCATCGTTACCGAATTTTGATATGAATTTTATGTAATTTGCGAAAAGGTGGTTCGCACGCACGCTAAAAGTCGGAACGAGGATTGTTACGGAAAACCTAAGCTTTTGAGGTGGGCTTTATTCTTTAAAAGTTTATTCTTAAATTGATGTATTTATGGTGTGATAAGGATGATTTTACAAGTATGTCATGCCGTGTTTATGTTTTGAAACTGCCTATCTGATTGTCTACTAGAATAACACTCTACTAGACTTTGATGGTTAACGAATTCGGGTCTGACTAGGGAGTGAGTCCCTACTCGGACTAGTGCACTGATGGGGATCGTGAGCCGTCCCCTAGGTCGGCCGGTCCAGTGATCGAGTTTGTGGTCACATTCTCGTTTCACATGATGGTTCAGATATGGTATATGATGGAGGATGATGTTAGTCCGCGCGGACACTATTTTATGGAAATGGATTTATGTGCTTCTCGGTCTCTTTAAAAGAAAAACCCGGGATTCACACGATGATGGCTTGACATAACTTAAATGATAAATGTATTTCGGGCATGAGTTCACTGGGTGCATCAAGTACTCAGCCCCTGCATATGTTTTCCCTATGTGCAGGTTGAGCGATGTCGGAAGGCGGAGGATGTTGAGTGATGTTATCAAGAATTGGTCCGGTTACTATTACGTCTTCATACGTAGTAGTAACTACACTCTCAAATTGCTTCCGCTATTCAATGTCTTAAGAAACTCTGTTATTTCCGTTATTGTTGAACTCTGTTATCTTTCATTATGAGACTTGGGTTTTGAAACGTTGATTGATTTAAATGGAATTTCCTCTTTGATTGTTAAGTTGTATTGCCTTGAATTGTTTTCCCCCTTCTTCCCCGCTTCTTAAATCCCCCACGAGTCACGATTTCCCGTGCCTCCTATCCTTAGAAAGTGCGGTCGTGACAGAATGGTATCAGAGCAATTTTTCCTTCCGCTCTGGACCGAGAGTCATTTATTCAATCTAGTCTAGACTCGTTTCGCTAGACTAAAAGAGTATTCACTTAACACTCAACACTCCGTCTCACCGCGCTCAACACGAAAGAGGGCAAAAGTTGAAACGAAGCATAATAGAAGTGATAGAATGGGGTGCGAAAGGGCGCGAATTCCAAAGAACGATGAAATGACGAGAAAAGGATAACCTTGTGGAAACACGTACTTGTTGGTTTGAGTTAATAAAGTTTTCCGTTGTTTTATCGTTGTGTTCGTTTTACCACGTTGTGTATGGAAAGTTGTGTTATCGCTTTGGAAAGGTTATGTGGAGTGGTGATGGTAAAGTTGGATGTTATACTAACGTATGTGTTGAACAGAATGCCTCCCCGACGTGCAGCCGTTCACCACGAGAATGAGGCAAGCAACGAGACCCAGAGCAGTGTGGGTCCTGAAGGACAATCACAACCACCACCACCACCTCCACCACCGCCACAGCCGGAACGGAACATCGAGAAGGAGTTCCGAAAGGAACGTCCTCCCGTGTTTGACGGAATGGGAGATCCAACCAAGGCCGAGACCTGGATTCGGGCCATAGAACGCATCTTTAAGTTCTTAAGGTGCACCGACCAGGAGCGCCTATCGTGCGTGACCTATCAGCTCACCGGGTCCGCAGAGTTTTGGTGGGAGACTAAGCAGCGTACAATGACGCAAGAGCAATTGGACACCCTGACGTGGGAAGACTTTAAGGAGGAACTGTATGACAAATACATTCCAAGGAGCTACCGTAAGGCAAAGGAGGCCGAGTTCTACAACTTAAAACAGGGGCGGATGACTGTGACAGAATATGACCGTGCCCTATGTGACATGTCTCGATATGCACCCGAACAGGTAAACACAGACGAGAAGATGGCGGAGAAGTTTTGTGCCGGTCTGAGGCACGAAATCAGGATGGCTTTGGCATGCCGTGGTAGACTCTCGTATGCCGAGTCATTGTCTCGTGCATTGGACGTGGAGGAAGCGATGCCACGGGAAAGGACAGTCACACCCACTACTCCAACACCGCCGACCCCACAACAGAATTTCCGGGATAAGAGGAAATGGGACGGGAACCGCGCACCCTTTGACAACAAGAGGTTCCAGGGTACCCCAAACTCTTCCCAGGGAAAAGGAAAGCAGGCTGCTCCATTCCAAAATGGAGATTTCCGTCAGAGAGCACCTCCATGTGCCAAATGTCAGAAGAACCACATGGGAGAGTGCAGAGTCGGGACCAACATATGCTATAAGTGTGGGGGAATGGGACACTTCGCCAAGGAGTGCCCGAGCAACAACAACACTGGAGGTGGGGGAACACCGAACGGACCTCGAGGGAATCCTACACCACCTCAGCAGCAGCAGCAGCGTCGCCAACCATACCCAACTCAAGCTAGGGCCTATGCCTTGGGACGCAAGCAAGCTAAAGCCCCACAGGGAGAGCCAAAACAAGATAATCTGGCAGGTATGGGAACACTACTTGACATGCCTGTTGCTGTTCTGTTTGATACGGGTGCGTCGCACTCTTTTATATCGCACTCTTGCGTGAATGCTTTAAGACTGCCTGTTGATGAACTGGAACATAAGATGAACGTGAACTCACCAGTAGGAGGCCTTATAGAAATTTCACAGTCTTGTTCGAACATAGAACTCACGGTGGGAGAACTTAGTTTAACGGCTCACAACTTGCATGCTATGCCGATGGATAACATCGACATTATCCTGGGGATGGACTGGCTAGCTGAAAACTATGCCACTATCCGATGCCAAGAGAGAAAAATCTCGTTACAAACCCCGGGGAAGGAGCCCTCTACCTTCCACGGAATTTCGATGAATCAGCAAACTTGTGTGATATCGGCACTTCAAGCATCCACGCTGATTAGAAAGGGGCGTCCGGCCTATCTTGTGTATCTGCAAGGACATGACAAGAAAGAGAAGAAAGTTGAAGATGTGGCAGTAGTACGTGACTTTCCCGACATATTTCCCGATGCTTTGCCAGGCCCTCCGCCTGACCGACAGTTAGAGTTTACTATCGATCTGGAACCAGGAGCCGCACCAGTGTCGAAAACACCCTATAGGATGGCGCCGAAGGAGTTGGAAGAACTCAAAATCCAGCTACAAGAACTGCTGGACTTGGGTTTTATCCGACCGAGTGTGTCGCCGTGGGGAGCACCGGTACTATTTGTGAAAAAGAAAGACGGGACACTGAGGATGTGCATAGACTACCGGGAATTGAACAAGTTGACTCTCAAGAACAAGTATCCTCTGCCGAGAATTGATGACTTGTTCGACCAACTCAGGGGAGCAGGAGTATTTTTGAAAATGGATTTAAGGTCGGGATATCACCAGTTGAGGGTACGAAGGGAGGACATACCCAAAACAGCATTTCGAACGAGGTATGGGCATTATGAGTTCATAGTAATGCCGTTTGGACTGACGAATGCACCGGCGGTATTTATGGATTTAATGAATCGAGTATTCCATCCATACTTGGACAAGTTTGTTCTGGTATTCATAGATGATGTGCTGGTTTACTCGAAGGATGAAAAAGAACATGAGGAGCACCTAAGGATCACGTTGGAAACACTACGAACGGAGAAGTTGTACGCCAAGTTCAGTAAGTGTGACTTCTGGCTAAAGGAAGTGAATTTTCTGGGGCATATTGTGACGGCCGAAGGGATTCGAGTTGACCCTGCAAAGGTTGAGGCCGTACAACAGTGGAAGGCGCCAAAGACCCCAAACGAGATTCGGAGTTTCCTTGGACTGGCAGGATACTACCGGAGATTTATAGAAGGATTTTCGAAAATCGCACGGCCAATGACTCAACAACTAAAGAAGGGGACCAAGGTCAATTGGACGCCGGAGTGTGAGGCCAGCTTCCAATTGTTGAAGGAAAAGTTGACCACCGCACCTATTCTAGCCGTGCCGGAACCAGGGGTAGACTATGTGGTTTACACCGATGCATCGAAGGTTGGATTGGGGTGTGTTTTGATGCAGAATGGTAAGGTGATTGCCTATGCTTCGCGGCAGTTGAGGCCACACGAGTTGAACTACCCCACTCATGACTTAGAACTAGCGGCTGTTGTGCACGCATTGAAGATCTGGAGGCACCATCTCTATGGAGTTCGGTGTGAGATTTTTACCGATCACAAGAGCCTGAAATACTTCTTTGAACAGAAGGACTTGAATATGAGGCAACGCAGATGGCTCGAACTAGTCAAGGATTATGACTGTGGCATTAACTATCACTCAGGCAAAGCAAACGTGGTGGCGGATGCCTTGAGCCGGAAAGCTCAACCGCAGTTGGCTACTTTTCTCACTCAGGAAGCGGAGTTGATTCGCGATTTTAGCAAGATGCGACTGGAGGTAGTGAGAGCTCCGGAAACTGTGAAGGGAAAGATTGCCACCTTGGTAATTGCATCCGATCTACGGACAAGGATAATAGAAGGGCAGCGGAATGATGAAAATCTGGAGAAAATTCGACTGAGGGTGAGGAAGGGTGAACAAGAAAAGTTTAGAGAAGAAGCTGATAATGCTCTTACCTACGAGGGGAGACTGTGTGTGCCTAGTGACGATGGACTCCGAATGAAATCTTGACCGAGGCACACGAGACTCCATACACCGCTCATCCTGGAAGTACAAAGATGTACCAGGACTTGAAGGGATCATTCTGGTGGGATGGAATGAAGAGGGACATAGCTTTGTTTGTGGAAAGATGTTTGGCATGTCAACAAGTAAAAGCTTTACATCAACGACCCTATGGGAAGTTGCAACCATTGGAGATTCCGGAGTGGAAGTGGGAACATATCGCTATGGATTTTGTGACAGGTTTGCCAAAGACCCGACAAGGGAATACAGCCATTTGGGTAATCATAGATCGCCTCACCAAGAGTGCGCATTTTATACCTATCCCTATAACTCATGGGTCCGACAAACTGGCCCGGATCTATGTGAAGGAAATCATTCGATTGCATGGAGTGCCAGTAACAATCACGTCAGACAGAGATACAAGGTTTACTTCAAGGTTTTGGATGAGTCTACAACGAGAACTGGGTACACGACTGAATTTCAGTACTGCTTTCCACCCACAAACCGATGGACAGTCTGAGAGAACGATTCAAACTCTCGAGGACATGTTGAGAGCCGTGGTTCTTGACAGAGGAGAAAATTGGGAAGTTGTATTGCCGTTGATCGAGTTCGCTTACAACAACAGTTTCCAGGTGACAATAAATATGGCCCCATATGAAGCATTGTATGGGAGGAAGTGTAGATCACCACTCTACTGGGATGAGGTTGGTGAAAGAAGAATACTTGGGCCAGATTCGGTCGAGGAAATGATAGAGATCGTGCGACAAATCCGACGAAGGATAAAAGAAGCTCAAGACCGACAGAAGTCGTATGCTGATGTTCGGCGCACAGATTTACAGTTCAATTATGGAGATAAGGTGTTCTTGAAAGTATCTCCGTCGAAGGGAATAACGAGGTTTGGTGTAAATGGGAAGTTGAAGCCACGATACGTAGGGCCTTATGAAATCCTCGAGAAGGTGGGACCCGTAGCGTATAGATTGGCACTACCACCGAGTTTTGGGACTGTACATAACGTTTTTCATGTGTCACAATTACGGAAGTACATGTTCGATCCCAAACACGTGGTTCATCAAGAGGAAATGATATTGAATCCCGACTTGAGTTATGAGGAGAAACCCGAAGCTATTCTGGACAGGAAAGTGCAAGAGTTGAGGAATAAATCGATTGCGTCCGTGAAGGTACTTTGGAAACACCATGGCCACGAGGAGGCTACATGGGAACTCGAGGATAAAATGAAAGAGAAATACCCGGAGCTTTTCGCTGGAAACAAGTAAATTTCGGGACGAAATTTCTGTTAAGGTGGGTAGAATGTAACACCCGTACTTTTTAAAGTACTAATTTAATGTATATCACGAAATAATTAATAAAATTATTTCGAATTATGATGCTTCTCGATAAATGTGCTCTCGGAGAATTATGGTTATTGTGGTTAATGTGAAAAGAAGCGTGCATGTTTATATTTAATTGTGAACGTTGGAGACACGTTTAAGGTCTCGTTGAAAGATCGATGATGAAATTGCTAATCTTGAGCAAACGAAGGAATGTAGTGGGAAGGAATATATGTTTTTATGGATAACGACGCGCGTAAATCGAGGAATGGTTGAAGGAATATTATATTTGGAATAACACCAAATATAAGTTATGCCGGTAAACGTACATTAATTTTGGTTGTGAAGAACGAAGATAACAAAATAAATAAAGACCCGTGAATTTTAATTAACGAGGGAAAATGCGGAAAAAATAAACTATGAATTTATTTTGGACTTTTCAAAATAAATTTGAAGTCCAATTAAAAATAAGATAATTTGGATTTTAATTACTCTTTAAAATCCATCAAGTAGTAGTTTTTTTTTTGGGCTTGCAACTTATTTATTTCTTTAGCCCAATGGAAATTAAATCATGGAAGCCCAAGTGGATTTTAATTTTAGTGGATCAAGCCCAAGTCTTTTTCCTTTTCTTTTCCTTTTTCTTTCTTTTTCTTCTTCTTTCCTCCTCATGGCCGACGGCCCTATTCTTCATGGGAGACTCTCCAAGTTCTCACCCTTCCATCTCCCACCATCCCAAGAGTCACCACCACTCCTTCATTACCCTCCTCACTAACTCCTCTCATCATTCACACTTCAAAAAAAAAAAGAGAGAGAGAGAAGGGCTGAGAGAAGTCGACGGGAAGGAGAGGGGAGAAGAAGGAGTTGGTTTCATTTTTTTTCAACCACATCAAGTTTAAGCTCTTGAGGTATACCATTTCTTCCATCCTCAAAGCATGAATTGTTTACTAACTTTGCATGCATATAGCCTTGATTTTATTTTCATAACCAAGCTATGAATAATCCGTAAGAATCAACCAAACGATCGCCGCGCGTAACCGAAACTAAGAAAGAACGTAACTTTATAAACATAACGTATGTTGCGGGATGTTTCGGAGTCGTTTCGGAAGAGGAGAAGCCGCCGCCGGCGACGGGCAGCGGCGGACAGCCGTTTGACGTCTTCCCGACGGCAGGCATCTCAAGTTGCGACGGGAGGCAGCAGCGGCAGTGGCGCGACGGCGAGACAGCAGCTCCCGGAGTGGCGAGGCAGCAGCTCCAGCCGCACGGCAGCGGCGACGTGGACTCTCCTCCGCGGCAGCAGCTCCCGCCGGCGAGCAGCGAAGACAGCAGCCTCCTCGGCGGCTCCAGCTGCGGCGGCAGGCGGCTCCAGCCGCGACGGTGGCGAGCCAGAGGGAGAACGACGGCGACGGCAGCTCCACGGCTGTTGTGTGATTGCCGAGAGAGAGAAAGAAGGAAGAGAGAGAGAGTATGTTGGAGAGGGAGATGAGTTTGGGCCAACATTTTATTAAGTTTGGGCCATATATTCTTTTAATTGTTGGGCCTTTTACTAATTAATTGGAACTTTACTTAAATTGATGTTGGGCTTTTCTTTTAATTGATGGGCTCACTAATTGTTTTTTTTTTTGAGGAATAAGGTGGGCTAAGTTTAGTCTCTTGGGCCGATAATTAAAATTTAATCGGGGAAAATTATTTAATTAATTCCCGGAAGACTTTTGAAGAATGAATAATTTACCTAAGTATGAATTAATACTTTTTCAACGGTAAATAAATACAGAAATTAAAGTATGCGCTTAAATAATTTTTTTAGAAATTATTTTCGACGATTATGGAAAAATATGAGGAGCCAACGAAGGAAAGAACGAGCGTAAGCGGCCGACCGGCGTCGCACGCGACGCCTTGGGCGGCCGCCGAATAACCGAAAATACACGGAAATCGAGAAAGAAGATTTAAAAGAATTTAATTAGAGTGCATGCATTCTAATTATCATCGTTACCGAATTTTGATATGAATTTTATGTAATTTGCGAAAAGGTGGTTCGCACGCACGCTAAAAGTCGGAACGAGGATTGTTACGGAAAACCTAAGCTTTTGAGGTGGGCTTTATTCTTTAAAAGTTTATTCTTAAATTGATGTATTTATGGTGTGATAAGGATGATTTTACAAGTATGTCATGCCGTGTTTATGTTTTGAAACTGCCTATCTGATTGTCTACTAGAATAACACTCTACTAGACTTTGATGGTTAACGAATTCGGGTCTGACTAGGGAGTGAGTCCCTACTCGGACTAGTGCACTGATGGGGATCGTGAGCCGTCCCCTAGGTCGGCCGGTCCAGTGATCGAGTTTGTGGTCACATTCTCGTTTCACATGATGGTTCAGATATGGTATATGATGGAGGATGATGTTAGTCCGCGCGGACACTATTTTATGGAAATGGATTTATGTGCTTCTCGGTCTCTTTAAAAGAAAAACCCGGGATTCACACGATGATGGCTTGACATAACTTAAATGATAAATGTATTTCGGGCATGAGTTCACTGGGTGCATCAAGTACTCAGCCCCTGCATATGTTTTCCCTATGTGCAGGTTGAGCGATGTCGGAAGGCGGAGGATGTTGAGTGATGTTATCAAGAATTGGTCCGGTTACTATTACGTCTTCATACGTAGTAGTAACTACACTCTCAAATTGCTTCCGCTATTCAATGTCTTAAGAAACTCTGTTATTTCCGTTATTGTTGAACTCTGTTATCTTTCATTATGAGACTTGGGTTTTGAAACGTTGATTGATTTAAATGGAATTTCCTCTTTGATTGTTAAGTTGTATTGCCTTGAATTGTTTTCCCCCTTCTTCCCCGCTTCTTAAATCCCCCACGAGTCACGATTTCCCGTGCCTCCTATCCTTAGGAAGTGCGGTCGTGACATAAATTCATTCTAAACAAGACTGTATCAATAAAACAAAATCTCTAACTGAAGGGGTTTGGCAGCGGAAGCGTGCAGAAATATCCGATCACATGAATTTGATCTATTTAGCAGATTATTCAGACAAATTCTATTCGCGCAATTATCACATGTATCATGCTCATAACTTGAATTAAAACATGCTTTAGTATATAAAATCCCTAAAACATGCTTACTACGGAATTAGCCAATTTACCTCGTTGATTCAATCAAGAATCGATGATGGCTTGCTCCGTCTCCACGTGAAGATCTTCAATACAAGACCTCGGATCTTCTGACTGGTGTCCCGGACTATACGCTGATATTTGTGTGGGCAAATCTCACCAACGTACTAGGACTCGAATAATGGAAGACAGAAACTGCTCACGGAGGAGGCACAAATTTCGAACTCTCTCTCTAGAGGGGGACAAAATTTTTATGTTGAAAAAGTGTTTTCTGTCTCCTTTATTCTCCTATTTATATTAAGTCACAAATTGGGCCCAGTCAGGGACCTAAGGAAGAATTGGATCAGGCCTCACCCAATTAGCTTTTTACTAATTAAATTGAACCCACAATTTAATATAAGCTTATATTGGAATATTACAAGCAGCCACTACAGAAGTAATATTGCACTGCCTTTCCAAATCCGAAATTAAAAGTATTCCGGGTTTCCTTTATTTGCGTTCAATTCATTTCCCGCGCTTAAGATAGAAATATACATTAATTAATTAATGTCTGCTATGGACTTAATTAATCAACATATTTAATCTCCAAGAGTGGACTTAGCAAGAAACTCTTATTTATTATTCATAGAGTAATCAAACTCCAACTAGCTAGGTTCTGAATAATAAAACCTTGTTTCGAGCTCCTCTTGTGGATGTTATCAAACGAGACTCTCCTCGCGCACGATTCAACGTAATAGCAATCCTAGCACCGCTAGATAATGATCACCACTACCCAATATACCTGGATCGTTGGGTTACGAAAAACCCGCACCTTTGGTAAGTCAAAGTAGTAGATACTCAATATCGTATGCTCAATGCTAACGTACATTGATTAAGAAATTATCATCAAGACCTCGTCTTTCAGTAGATAGCATAAAGACTCGTCTTGCTGTTAGATCCATTCAATGCTATACCACACCAACGTCATCTTATTTCAATAAGGCTTAGAAATAATCGGACTGACATTGCAACCTTTCACGATAGGTAGTCTAGGCCTATCTGGGTTGTGAAATTCTTCTTTTTCTTTATTCAGAACTGACCGTGTTACCTTAAAGTGGACGACGCTCACAACCGGTCTACTAGAACAAAGACTTAGACTTTGTTACGTTCTTATACATTTAAATATGCAATAAACAACCATTAAATGTAAAACATAACAACATTATGACAAAAATAATCTGTTTTATTCATTGGAAAATAACAAGTAGAGTTTTACAGTATCCAATCACTCGAAAGGTGATTTCTAGTATACAAAACCCTAACACTAACATCAAAACAAAACAATAAAGTGAGCATAAATAAATAGCTCCTAGTGCAACAACTGCCCAACTAGATGTAGATCTCTCCTTTAGAAGTTGCATTGTTATCTAAGCCATTGTCTATATAAGATGTCAATCCGACTTACAATGCATCTTCTCTTTGCCTTTTCACCTAATTTTTCTTGCCTTTCTTGCTTTCAGCAGGCATTGATGACAATTCAGCTCTTCCCTCTTTCCATTGCTAGTCTTCTGTTCGATTGAACTAAGACATAGGAAAGATACAACCTTAATGAATTTGTCAAGTATCATGTTATCTTCCTCCAATAGTAATAAAGTGAATATAATGCCAAAGGTTTCCAATTTTCCAGTAACAACCTTCATATAATCACTTCCTATTACATTTGGCGATGAACTGAGTGTAGAAACTATTTGAGTAACTGAATCAGAAGATTCATCAAAACTTTCTATCTCTTTTGGATGTTCCAATAGAATCTGGACAACGTCCTCATTGGATATTCATTTATCATCGGTATAAACCAAGACTTGTCTCACTACTTAAAAGAAAGTAGTTTGACCTTCTTCCTCAAAGAACTTATCGAGTACATGCATAAAATGCATTCTCAAACTTTCTTTGTAGAATTTTGTCGAGGAAATGGAGGACATGAATTAGTGAGTACAAACTTTAAGTTTTCAGCAATGAGAATCTTATCCATTTAATATTTCCAGTCTACATAATTTTGGCCTTCGAGTTTGATTTCTTTAAGGTTCGCAGACATTATTAAGAATTTGGCTGAGAAGAAATAAAACTATATATCACATACTATGCTTAATACATAATCGCAAACAACCACAAAACAATTTATGTATCTCGCAACCGTGAAAACCAAAATAAGTACGCCTCTAGGGAGGTCATACAAATTCGAATTCCCACAATTTCCTGGTCACAATACCGACTGATAGTCCAGAGACCACTAAGGTGGCATGGCCGCCAAATATTACCTAACCATTTACCATAAATATTTGCATCTAGGAATTTCATTTCTGTTTTGATACTCCTTCTAGGGAAGGTCTTACGCCACTAACAAAATTCCATAGCTATCTTATAAATATGCTTAAACATACGAACTTGCAATTTCGTAGGATTATGGCTCCCACTAGGGTGGGTCGCGATAATATTAGAAACAAGCTTCTAGTTTAAGCAACCTACTATAAAGAAGTCTAATCTTATGAACTTGCTATTTCATGGGATTATTGCTCCCACTAAGGTGGGTCACGATAAATTAGAAACTGCTTCATATATAGACCAATTTATGGAGACCATATACAACACAATGTTGTAATTATCGCTTAGTCATTTTAAATATGGCTTTTGCATAATTATCACATAAGTAGATAAGGCAAATAATCCACTTAAAACATATTAACACCAAATAAATAGATAAATCCATTTTATTCATGGTGATTAATCACACTGGATAATTATTGAAATTATTTAATAAATCTAGAGAGATTTAAATAAATAATTAATTCCTTATCTTATCCAAAATATGAATTTCGGATTTGATAAATTTATCTTGGATAATGACTATCCAAATTAATTTAGGATTTATCTAGACAGTGTTAACTATCTAAATCCATTTAGGATCATTCTAGATTTTATTTCGATAAAATCAAATCCTTCAATTCAAGATAACGTTGATATAGCATTATCATTATTTAAATCGTTCTAGGATATTACTAGATAGAAACTATTCCATCATAATCCATGCGATAAATAAAATCCAATCAACTAAGATTTATACAAATCTTAATTCTATTTAGGATACACAACTAGAATATATCAAACATTACTTAGGATATCTTGGATAAATTAATTTATCTAAATCCAATTAAATAAGGATTTTCTTATATATCATCTTTATCCTAATCTATCTAGGATATAAATCCAAAAGACAAGGATAACTTGGATTAATGCTTATTTTAATCCATCTAAGATTTGTCTTAATAGAATTAAATCTATTCAAATCCATAGGATAAAATAAATTAATATAAATCTTTATCATAATTCATCTAGGAATTATCTTGGAGTAAATCCATATAAATCCATAGAATAAGATAACATTATATTATAATTATTCAAATCTATCCAAGATTTATCTAGGAACAAATCCATATAAATCTACAAGATAAGAACAAAATATTATATTATCACTATCCAAATCCATCTAAAACATATATGAATAAATTCATATAAATTCATAGGATAAGAATAAAATAATATTATCATTTTCTAAATCCAACTAGGATTCATCGAGGAATAAATCTATAGAAATCCATAGTATATAGGAAAAATTAGATTGTAATTATCCAAATTTAACTAGGATTCATCTAGGAATTAAAATCCCTCCAAATCTTTAAAATAAGGAAAGAATCTAATTAATCCATGATTTAATTAATAATCAAATCCATATAATATATAAAATCCACAAAAGATATATTCAAATCTTATTTTCATATGTATCTTGAATTATTTCCAAAATTGAATCCAAGGATTTGGAAACCTAATCAAATTTGGAAAGCGAAGGCACGGAACGAGGCGATGCGACGTCGCACGTGTTCCACCCGCGCGAGCGTCGTGCATAGGGTAAACCCTAATCATGGTGCTTCTGACTCCCACTGAGCCCGCCGCCTATGCATCGTCTCTCATCTCAGCGGCCGCTGCTGGACTCTTCGACGCTATTGCGTCGATATCACAGCTCTGGCGTTGTACTGCTGGATGCCGTCGTCGCTGCTGTCACTGCGTCGTCGCTGCTGCGACGTCACTGCAGCTGCCTCGTTTCTGTCGCTTTGCGGTATACCGACGCGGCTGTCGCTGCGTCGTCGTACCCGCCGCTGCCCGATCCCCGCTGCTGCGTCGTCGTCGCTAATGCGACGTTGTCGTCTCTGCAGTGGCTGCGACAACAGCTTCCTCCGGGCCTGGAAACTGCCTACAAAAATGGCTCCCACTCGAACTGCTGTCGCCGCCGACACGCATCGTTAGTTGCCCTCGCCATAGCTGCTGGAGTTCACCGAGTCTCAGCCACGACGCGCTGGTCAGATTCCTTGCGGATATCTCCGCAAAATCATGAAGCGACCGTTTTGATTCTCCATTAGCAAACAATTGAAACAATTGAAACAAATTCACGTACATGAATTACGTATCCAACAATCCCAATCTATTAATCATCATTATATGCAATGATTATCCAAATAATGAATCAACAAATATTGACAACTAATAAACATGGTTTGGCGTAGTAATACCGACGCGATGTTTCGTTCTTATGTTATATTTAACCAACAAAATAACAACCAAGCAACGAATACAAGCATTCAAGCAACTCACGTAACATGAAATTAATCCACATAATCAGAGCCAAAAATTGGCTCTGATACCAATTGCTGGGGTTCGGAGCCCCTTGCACAGCGGAAGTCATGCATTCACAAATAAATCATACATACAGATCTATTTGACCGATTATGGGATTATTAACTACATGTTAAACACAGAATTGCATCCAAGAACGCACATAATTCATGTAAAAGGAATTAAAACCAAAAACATGAATTCCTATGGTTTAGAATTACCGATCTGATACTCCAAAGAATCGTCGATTGCTTGCGCCTTCTCCACGTGATGTTCTTCGTACTCAACCACGAATCTTCTAATCTGTATCCCGAACTCAGAATCTAACCTTTAGGTGGGCAAAGCTTGTCAGAATCGAAAGGGGCTTGATTAGAAAGAAGACAGAATTTCAGATCTTGAGAGAACTGAAAAAATCGTTCCTTCTGGAGAGAGAGGAACGAAATTTTTGAAAAATTAATTAATTTGTCTTCTCCCTAATCTCCTTTGTATATAGAGTTATGATGGGCCAGATTAGGGATAAATGGAGGTCGGACTTGGGCCAAACCTGTTGGACTTTTACTAATTAAATTGAGCCCCAATTTAATACAAGTCCAACAGAATATTATTATCAGCCACTACAATAAAATAATATTGACTGCCCGTCCAATCCCAAATTACGAGTAATCCGGGCTTTACCTCTCTAATTTATTATTTCCGGTGTTTAAGATATAAATATCCATTAATTAATTTAAGCCTCCTATTTGACTTTAATTAATTAATATCTTTTTCCAAGAGTTGTCTAGTTCAAAATCTTTATTTATTATTCTGGAATAAATTCCAACCAGCCGGGTTTCTGAATAATAAAACCTTTTTCGAACACCTCTTGAGGATATTATCAAACTGGACTCACCCAGCACACGATTCATTGCAATAACAATACTAGCACCTCTAGACATTAATCACCACTACCCAAGATATCAGGATTCTTGGATTGCGAAAAATCCGCACCATTTGATAAATCAAAGTAGTGCATAATCAATATCGTATGCTCAATGTTATATCAACAATGATTAAGAAATAACAATCACCGAGACCTCGTCTTTCAGTAAATAGCAAGAAAGACTTATCTCAACTGTTAGATCCTTCAGTGCTATACCACACCAGTGTCGTTTATTTCCTAAGGTAAGGAAATATGCGGACTGACACTGCAACCTTTCACGATAGGTAGCCAAAGTTTATTTAGGTTGTGAAATTTTATTTCTCTTCTACAAATGACCGACTGCGCACCTTATGTGAACGTCGTTCACGACCAGTCTACTATGCAGAAGAATTAGACTTATTTGCTTCTTATACATTTAAATGTTTGAGAAACATCTTATAAATGCATAAGCAAACACCAATGCGATAAAATTAATTCTTCTCGCCTTGGGTTAAAAGTGAATTGTAGAGTTTATTGTATACAAGTAATTCTATCCGTGCAACATGCTCGAAATTTTTATGAGGTGTCTTGAAGGCTTTGCCTTTTGGAGTCCATTTTCCTATCCTATAAATAGGTAGGATTTGGAAGAAGAGATACAACAACTCAAAACAATTCGCTTTTCCCACTTTTAGCTCTCAAGCATTCTAGTTTGCATTCTAGGAGCATTGTCTAGCTCGATTCTCGGAACTCCGTCAAGTTCGCCGGTGCCTAGCGGGTTTGAGGTGCTTCTACACGCTATGAGGAAGTCGTTTTATCTTTGGGGGCAATACGTCATTCCGTGAGCACTAGCCGGGGAGTAATTAGTCTTGCGGAAAGAGGGCTTTCCTCGACTCGACTTATAGTTCGGTTTGTTTTTTATTTCCGTTGTAATTTTCATTCCCTTTTTGTTGTCAAATTCCGTTCAATTGTAATAGTTAGAGTACCGCCTGTATATGGCTTGGGAATTTTATCCCATTATTTCTAACAAGAAAAAGCTGGAATACTACTAATCTCCATAATTTTTTATATATTACCTTTTGCATTATTTTTAGATTACAAATCACTAGATGTTCATGGAGTTTTTTTTTGAAATGAGGCACCATATAATTTTTTGTATTTAACCTTTTGAAATATATTTTGCTTAACTACTCATCTTTATTTAATAAAATATTAAAAATTCAATATTTGTACTTGAATAAGGAAAACGAATTCGTATAAGTTTGGATTCTATACCTCTAAATTTATCTATCTAATTCGGCCCAAACAAAGAGAGCTCAACATCTAAATACAAGTTAAACAATTAAATAAAGGAAGAATAAAGTAGAAAAGGAAAAATATAAAGAGACGAAGAGAGAGTAAAGTAGAGAGTAAAGTAGAAGAGAATAAATGAGTTGTTTTATAAAATAACCCTACGACCCAACTACATAGAGCCGGAGGGAGTACCAGACAAATGTGTCATTCTTTTCAGATAATCTGTTTAATAAAATAGGGAGTATTTATTTTAATCATATTTTGTACGAATGCTTTTTCATTTGTTTATAAGCAAATGAATGTTTACATTCCATGTAAATATGATTTTCTCATTCCCAGTTCAATTAATTAGACCAAATTTTACATCTTAAATAGAAGTGATAAGGTGTGGAAACATATGCAAAATCAATACAATATCATGGTTGAAGACACCTCAAAACAACAACTCCATTTACAATTGCTCTCAAATCATAAAATATACATTCCTAAAATCAGACAGTTGGCAAACAAGATATACAAAATCATACTACTAATATGTAGGAACTCTATATAAGCTCTATGCTTACAAAACTACAACACTTGCCTCCAATAAACACAGCAATCAACATTCACACTAAGGGTGCCGTGCGTTCCTGAAAAATTCATCACCAAACTGTTATACTATTGCTCGAATACATCACCCTAATTGAATTATTGCTACCAACCAAGTTTTCAAAAACGATTGGCAAGCAACGTACCTCATGGAATGCGTATGAGACCCAACAACGGCTCCTCTTGTAGCGCTAGGGCGTCTGTTCCTTTGGTCTTGTTCATTGCCGGTGCGTACAGCAGCGACTTCCTTCTCCATGGCAGCTACTTCTCTCCGCATCTTCTTGGCCTCGACTTCCATTGCCTTGTTCAACATTTCAACCCTTTTGGCCAGCATCTGATCATGGGAAAAACAGTTCAGAGAGAGTGGGTAGGCAGGGGAGGGGAGGGGATGGGATGGGATGGGGTGTGCAGGGTGTAATTAAACCACTAATTTAGTGATCACCAGACCTCAATCGCATCATCTTTGTCCTTGAGGCTTTGATCTTTCTCATGGCAAAATTTCCGCAGTGTAATAACCTCTTTCTGCAGCATATCATATAGCATCCCAGAAACAGAGTCTTCATATCCATTTGCCAGCTTTTCAGTTAAGATAACTCCATTCCCATTCTCACAAGGATGAGTTGTTACATTGTTTGGTGGGGTGTCTTTTCCATTGGTAAGTCGTCTGTCTTTCTCGTTCACATCCATTACCCTCCTGTCACCATTGGATAGCTCACCATCACTTTCAAATGAACTTGATGAATCTCTTTCCAGCTTTAACAGTGAACTCGCATTAATGATCCGGGACGAAGCTGATAAGCCCCCTTTTCTAGACAGAATTCCATTTGATGATGGTTTCGATAAGTTCTCAGATCCACCAAGTGATTGCCTGCGCAAAGCTCCATTGCTCATACTTCTTCCTTGTGGTGCAGCACGATTTATACCATTTGGATGCCCTTTAAGCCTTTCCTCTAAAACTTTAAAGCGTAAATGGTATTTTTCCTGGTAGCATATGAAGAAGATCGAGATTAGATCAATATCTCAAATTATCGCAGCAGAATGAACAAGGATTATGTATGGGTATATTCACCTTCAGTTGTGCTTCCGCCTTAGCAGCACGTTCCGCAATAGCCAGCTTATCTTTCAGCTGCTGCATTTCTCCCTGTTTCAGTCCCATTAAGTCCAAATTAATTAATGTATGGTACTAGCATGCTATTCAACATGATTAATCAGCTAAATCACTTAAACTAAGCATTATATTTAATGAGGCAATGCAGGGGAACCTGATAGAATTTTCTTTCTTCAAGCCACTGCTTCACTGGCATTACTTTGTCACTTGCATCTTTCCAATCGTTAGCAACAACAACAGCTACACGGTTCGCTGATACCTTAGCACGTGCTAGTTCACGGTCTAGGATTCTTTTTTCTTCCTGTTCAAGCTAGGCAATTAGCAACACCTCAAGAAAAATACAACATGCCACAGGCTAAAATGAATCGAACTAATTGTTACTTACATTTATCTCTTGCACTTTTTTCTGGTATTCACGTACAGCGTTGGCAGCAGCACCCCCAGCCAAAACAGCCTCCTCAAGCTCACGAACGGTTTGTGTCAGCTTCTCGACCTCAGAAACCTTTTGTCTGTGCATTTTGTCCAATATTCTATTCTCTTCCTGATGTGATATCATAAGCGTATGTATCAGAAATCAAAACCAGAACTTAATATCATACCTTCATTAGAGTATTATGTAAACATAAAATGGTATAAAGTAGAAAAACCTGGCATATCTCAATCTGTTTACCCAAATCCTGGTTTTTGTTCTGCAAATCATCAACCATGGACGCTTTTGCTAGAGCAATTTGAACAGTACGTTCTGCTTCTAACAGAGCAGCCTCTTTTGATTTAGTAAGTCGATCAAGAGCTCTGTTGTCCTCCTGTAGCTTTGCTACCTACGCAACATTTAGTATTTTTAGTCAGAAACCTTTATGGATCAATCTTAACATACAGCAGTAATAGAAGGTTCATCTGCGGAGTAATATTTAGAATACTAAATGCTAGAGGAATTCAAAGTGACCCAGCCGAGCACCTCCATTCTGGTAAGCTTTAACTCAGCCTCCAGAGGTGCGATGATTGCCTCAATGGGAGGCATCTCGTCATCTTTCTGTGCCGCATGCACTCTTCGAAGAGTGGCTTCTGCAGCAAATTGAGCAGCCAAAGCAGCTTTTTTCTCCTCATTGATTTTCTTGATTTCTAGATTCTGAAATTCACAAGGAATAATATAACCTTATATTAAATGGACGTTATAAATTAATATTTCAAGAAGTTAATACTGTGAATTCAGAAACTGTTGTCATACCTTGCTTTCAAGTTGCAATTCTGCAGCTTTTAACTTTGCATCTACTTTCTTAAGCTCTTCAGTTAGCTACAGAAACACAATAAGGTTTTATCAGACCATCCCTCAAAAAAAAAAGCGTATTATTTATGTTCTTGAAAAAAATCAGAACACCACCACACGTATAGTGTAAAGAGTAAAAGAACAAAAGAACAACAGTCAGGGGGAAGCCCAGTAGTAATAACTAATGAGTGCAAAATAGTTATCCACGAGAAAAAAACTGCTAGAGGTTGTTCTTAAATATTCTGTTTCGAGAATCAAATCAATCCCGAGCAACCTTCCGCCACACCAACAATATGTTGCACAGTAAACGACAATGACAAGATACAGCCCAATCAACTGTTTAACCAGTGAACAAAAGCTTCAACCACATCCACTTCCTCCCTTGTGATCCAAGCATCCAAGTTCCACCCACATGCTACCTCCAAGATATTATTCAGAAATAAACAATTCCAGAGTGTATCTTTCATATATCACGTTGGTGGACCTCTTAGAATGTGGCCAGAAAATATGAAAACTTCAACATTATATATGTAAGAGTACCTCTTCGACTGCCTTCTCCTTGAGGCGTTCTGAATACTTTAATGCTTTGATTTCTGCATGTGCCTCTCCCAATTCACGGTCCTTCTCTGAGTATTGCAGTATAATTTAATAAGAATTCCACAAGCCAAGATATACTTGCTTTACCACTGAGCAAAACATATTCAAGCTGAATCACACTATCCTTAAAATTAAAAAAGATAAAGGCTATTTGCATGATTCAAGCTTCAGAATCTTCACAAATAATTGAATAGCACAACCATCAAGTGTTTAACCTTTTCCAGCAATTTTACACCATACCAAATGCAAGTTATGTTTGGGACCATGTTTTCTGTTCATATGGAGAATAAAAATGATGGTGATATTGCCATCAGTGAAGTACTAGTGATCCTCACCGCCTTCAATGAGAGGGCTGAAACGTGAAGCATATCATTGTTTCAAGCACATACGATTCAATCTAGAATCTAGTCAATCTACCAATTTATCACAAACAGCAATTTTAGATTATATATTTTCAGAACTGCGGCACACACCCTATGCAAATTGCAAAAACACCGCAATTATATCATCAACCCTGTAAAGACGATAGCAGCCACAGATTTACAACAAATCCAAATCGGCAATCTTAAAATCTCACTTCGAATGCTGCTCAAAATCCATACTTCGACAGACCAAGGACCACAACTAAGTGGAGAGAAGATGAGCCAATAAAGCCAAACAATATGTTTCTTATTCAAAAAAAAATGAAAGAGGCTATCATTAATATTGAAATGATACAAAAATACAAAATCTGATGAATCCCATAAGCAACATGCAGTGGGGACTAGAGAATTGACTTTACGTTCACTCATTCAGAGCAAAAGGTCCACTGCCCACACAACCACATGCTGCACCCGTTTCTTTTTTTTTCCCTTCTATTCCTATCTTTAGCTATACGTAATAACAGTCACAATCTGTATTTTACAAGAAAATCTAGCTTAATTAGACTTAAAAAGCTTTAAATATTCGACTTCAAATAAAAAAAACATTAGACAAAATGAACTTGTAACCATTCAAATGATCTTGGTAAAACAAAAAAACTAGATTAAAGATGTTGTTTCAGGGGGAAAAGAATAGCCCTTTCATATGAAGAAAACATCATATCTTAATAGAAATATGCAGATAGCACAATTTCAACATTCATAGCTCTCATAATTACTTGTGTATCTTATTTTAAAATTAATACTACATTCTGTTTAAGTAATAGACTGATGCGTCTTCTGATTACCGGAGACCATAAATTCATCTTATAGATAATCTATTGTTCGAAGCGTTACTAGATTTTGTATGATTAAAATCAGAAGTTATCATAAAAAATGGAAGGATTTAAAAGACTAGTTTTACCGAAATCAGTGAATCAGAAACATAAAAATAAAATAAAATAGAGATTTAGCGAAAAACGAAATTTGAAAACCATGACATACCTCGAACTTCGTTTTCGAGGCGAGTGAGCTCGACGCGCACCGGATCGGAGCCATGCAATAGAGTAATGATGTCGTCGGAGTCGGAGCCAGCTCGGGAGATGGCAGCGGCTGGCTTCTTCTTAGCCTTGAAGGAGGCCGACGAGGTGAGAGCTTCTCCATTGACGCAATTTTGATAGCTCCCCATAGCTTAATCAGAAATTGAAAATCAAACAATAGAATCGGAGACTGTTTAATTTTGTGTATTTGTTGTGATTTTGGTGTAGAGAGAGAAAGTGAGGGATGGGTTTGAATTGATTATATAGATCATAGATAAAGCTAATGCAATTAAGCTTCTCCTTTGGCCCACAATCATTTAAGTGAAAGTTTAGAGAGTCTGACACCGTATATCTTATCAAAATTATCAAATCGTATATTGTATCAATAATTCGCTACGAAATATTATACATTTACTTTTATGGAAAATTCGATAGCTGAATTTTTGGTATGATATGCTTCCTATACTATATTTTTGGCATGCCGTATCGAAATTTGGTATACCACAGTTTCATGGCTTATCAGACTTTATTACAGTATACCGCAATCCCATTGTATTCTAAGGTACTTATCCGTCTCTTACCGTCTCATCTCTTAACTGTTCATGGGTCCCACTGTACTTTTCACTCCATCTCTTAACTAAGAGACAAAACATGCAATCATCCATCTCTTATCCGTCTCTTAACCATCTCATCCCTTAACTATTCATTCAATTTCATTTTTTATTTTTATTTCCAACAAATTCAATTAATAAAAACACACTTCATTAAATAAAATAAAATTACCACTTAAAATCCTAAAAAAATACATAATTAAATTCGTGGCAAAATAAATAAAAAAAGACATAATTTAAAATATAATTTTATAGAAATTATAAAAACTACTCCGCCGGCGAATCATCCCTCGGAGGCAGTGGGGGCGGAATACCAAGTTGTTCCACCAGATACACAATGCCGGCATGATGGGCTTGAAATTAGATAGGTGTCATGCGGGTAGTGTCCGCCATCGTGGCAGTGAAGTACATGGACATTAAGGAGGAGGACGGCCCTTGGGAGCCAGCCTGGCTTGATTCGCCTCGGCCCCTCCTCCCTCTAGCCGCCTTCGTCGCCTTGGTCCCTTGCGACCGACAGCGCCCACGGGAGGACCCCCTGCATCGTCCGCCGTGCCCTCAACCTGCGAGGCAACCTCTTGTGCGGCGCTGCTTTAACCGCCCCCACTAGACGAGTATTGGCCACCCGCCGTGTGCTTCATGCGCTTCGAGGTCGAGCCCGTGCTGGACTGGACACCGTCGGCCCACCTTGCCTCGTCTTTGACGACCTCCCAAACATCGACTTGTTTGAAATCTTTGCCGGTGTCATCGAAATCGACTCGCAAAGCCGATCTCAGAATGTCGGCTCCCGTGGCTCTGCTTTGGTAATGAGCCGCTTCAGTCTTGTAGATGCCGCAGAATTTTTTGACCTCTCTGTCGACTAGGTCAAAGTGAGTGCGGAGCATCTTCAATGTGCGGCGGCGGGACCCCTTCGGCTTAATCTCGTTGTAGGCCTCGGTGACATTTTCCCAGAAGAACTTCCGGGTTTGTTGATTCCCGACGATGGGATCGTACGAGACGCTGATCCAGGCGTTGTACACAGTCATCGTGTCCTTGCGGCTGTACGAATGTCGGCGTACATCCTCCTCCTACTCGGCCGCCTCCGCCTCTTCCTCCACGGCGTCGAATGCCCTGGAGCTTCAACCGCCTCGTCCTCCTTCCGGGGTGGGTTCATCCGGATAATCCTCCCTAATTTGGGATAATGGGATAATCCCTGCGAATACCTCGAGGCGGAGGGACGAGCGTATGCATCCACATCAAAATGGGGTAGTTGGTACCCCGTCGGCGTCGACGAGCCTTGGGTGCTCGGCGTCGACGAACCGGAACCCGAACCACCCAATACATTGTACATGCCCCCAGTCGTCAAACGCGTTGATGTCAAACCCGCCGGAGCCGCCACCGCTAGAGTTTCTGTCGTCGGACATTTTGTGATGAAAATTGGAGAGGTTAGATGAAAATTGGAGAGGAAATAGAGATGATTTGGGAAGAATAGATGTGTGTTTGTGTGTGTAATGAGGATGAAATATGAGTATTTATAGATGAAAAAAATAAAAATAAAAAGAAAATAAGAAAAAACGGTCGAAAACTGTAATATTACCGTTTGATTTTTAAATTTTTTTTATTCCATTCGAATTTTAAAAAATTAATTTATTGCGTCAGTGTGACGAAGCCCACTTGCGGGCTGGCGAGTGGGCGTCATGCGTGGCGCCAGCACGCGCCACGTCGCGCGAGCGCGTGGCGAGACGGCTCGCCATCCATCTCGGTGGGACGGGCGTCTCGGCGGGATGGTGACGAGACAGGACGCTGCAACTCGTCCCGCGTCCGTCTCGTCTCGGAGGGACGAGATAAGAGACACCCGCGAGATGTGTTGCGGGTGCTCTAATATAGTACTATTATATTCTAATTAAACAATATATTTATAATTTATTCGGTATACATGATATGTATCTTTTGTATATTGATATCGATATATACACAGTATATTACGATGTACACTGAAATTTGGGTATTACACATTATAAGAAATTTCATTTGGTTACCTTATCGAAATATTTATGATACGGTATCATATCCTACCAAAAAGCATGGCATATCAAAAATTCAATATTTTTGATATGATAAATCTGGTATTTGATATTTTTCTCCACCTCAACTTTAGAGCATGGCTAACTTAAACCCCAAATCATAATCTTTTTATTACATTGTCATTTTTATCATTGTTTCTTTTAATTTTACTTTAGGTTATAATTTATATAACTCCATTTCTCTCCACATTCTTTTCCTATATCTCTTACTTTTACAATTTCAATTTTTTCACCAATTTATAAATTTATAATATTATAAATAAAAAAATTTACTCCAATAAATTAATAAAAGTTATAAAAATCTTAAATTACTTATTCTATAATTATTCTAGGAGTGGAGCTACTACTTCATGCACCTTCCGAACATTATCATGCATCGATATTGTGTCTCGGGTGAGCATCAGGCCAACTCCTTGAACTTGAGAGTTCAACTGAACTTGCCCATAGCCAAAGCAAAATGGTCTAGAGAATCATTGGGTGAGATTGTAGTGCTCAGACCCTTCCCCTTCACTTTTCTCTTGACCGCCTTGGATCCCACAACGACTTTCAATGTAAAGGGATAAGACAAAGTGGAGATTTTCCTCGGTCGAGGTATTCGGGTCGATGGATTCACCCCCTGCCCGTGGAGTATTGATCATAGGCGGAGAGTTTGGTTCTATTCGGCGCGCCACTTAAAGCAGTATACCCAAAAAATTTGGGGTTGTTTGAAGAATGGCTCGGATCTCCTCGGACTTAAATATCATCTTCTCGTCTTCAAAGAAAAGCTCCTTCGATTTTTTGATAACGACAACAACACTGGTGGCCGCTAAGCCGCATCTTCTAGGTGTTGGTCATGAAGCCGACAAATTTGGTTACGTCCTTTTGTACCTGAAGCCTAGTGCTTCCGCGGCATATTGTAATCACAGTTGGATGCTCCAGCCGGGTTGACCTCGTTGTACTTCATGCCAACCTTCTCCGAAATATCTTTATCTTTTGGTTGTTGCTGAGGGTGGGGTCTTCCAATACGTTTGCACCAAAGTCTTCATCTCCCCTAGGGTGTACTTCTTTGAGCCATGATCTCCGATAGCCACCTTCTTTCTAGTAGCGGATCCAAAAATTTTATATTGGGGGTGCGATAAATAATTACATCATTTTTTAGATTTAAAATTCAATCACTTTTTTTTCTTTTTGATTTCATTTATTATTAATGTTACTGTAAAATGAAGGGAGGTTGATATTTATATAACAAAAATTTATTTTAGTTTAGAAAAGTTTTCAATACTTTAAACTAAAACTAAATGTGTGATAAAATAAGAAATCATAAAAGTATCCAACATACATGCTTTATTGTGTACGTATAATACAAATGAAAGTACAAATAATAAATGTCTCTTGCTACCAATTGCGCATTAAAACTTGTACCATTTACAAACTTTGTCTATTTTTTTATAGAGTAGTATCAAATATGATTAAAATAAGAAACCATAAATAGTATCCAACATACATGCATTATTATGTACTATTAATAAAATGAAAGAACAAATAATAAATGATTATAGAATAGCAAAACATGCGCTTGAGAAAGGTCGAACCCGGATCTACACTAGGACATATGAGCATTTTACAACTAAGCTATTTACATCTATTGGTGGTACAATCGTACCCTTTTTTTCTTAACTGCTACGCCAGTGCTTCTTGCCCTTTCCCTTCCCACGTGTCCTCGGTTTTATATCAACGACTTCGTAGTCGTTGGTATTCACTGCTGGCAGCTGAAAAATAATGTCGTTCGACCCCATCAACGAATAAGCAAAGATGATATCATATTCGATGTTCCAGCTAACGGGTCTCGTTGGATCCAAACTATTTGAAAGAACAAAATCATCCGGCTATTGTTGTTCAATGGATTGAGAGGGACATTGCCATTGTTCAGTTCCATTTTTTGTTAGAAAGTACTGTACAGGTTGAGAATGAGAGAAGATGGAATGATAGTGAAAATATGGTTGTATTTATCGATGTTAAGTTTAGATTTTTTTAAAATTGCACCCCAACCCAAACCACAAAGACCACACCCAATGATGCGTCGTATCCCCATTAACATGCACCACTTGTCTCCCTGCACCAGTACCCATACTCGGTGCCATCCTCCTCTCTCGCCACCCACCCAGTGGCCAAAATACGGGGGTGTCGAGCACCACATCCCTTCTTCGCGGTGCGACACCCCCTCCCCACTCCATTATCGATGCTCTTAGTAGTCTGGATATATTGTCATGTTATTTGTCTAACCATTCATAATTACACAAATATTCTTTTTCTCTCATTTCTACTCTAGTTGTTGGCGTTTTGACAAAAAAAATTGAAATGTTGAATTATAGATGTCCCAAGAGAATCGACAACAACGTGTTCAACGATGTTAGTGTGGGTGCTCTGCGCTGGAGCACGACGTTGCATTTTGTGTGGACTTGATCCCTAGTTGTGTCGTTCAATGAGAGGACAACACATGATATTTTCAATTCAAAGTTTGAATTTAAAAATAATTAATAATTGAAAAAAGATAAATGTATAAATTGTACGCATACATAATACCTCTAAAATTTAAATTTAATTGAACTATATTATAAATTAGTTTTGTTATCAGATTATTATATAGCAATAAAAAAGTAATATGAATTTTACATGATTTCAAGCTTGATTTGAAATTATCACAATATTCAATTAAAGTAATATATTTTTTTTCTAAAATGTATAGATATTTAGGTGTCGCATGTTATTCGTTAATTCTACACAAAAGAGGCAAACCTAAAATAAAATCCAACACCACATAATTGAATTAATATATTGATTTGTCGGAATTAATTAGGAGAAATAACAAGACGGGTTATAAAGTAATGATTTCGTGTACAAGAATGCATGCATATTTGAAGCCTACGAAATTAAATATGTCCTACTTAATTTAGCATAAAATTAAATATGACGCAATATTTTCACAGAAAAGCATATGTACAAGTCATTATCCAACGATGAGTAATTGATAATGTGACATAACAACGGCAACATTTTTGTTTAGGAACGGTCGCACATTTTCAAAAGTTGCTGCAATTTACCGTTGCAGTTACCAAACTAAACCAATTACTTTCTAAAGATGTGCTTTTGCTTTAATTGATTATTAGTATAAGATAAATAAAGATTGAAATAGTATCGTTTAAGCAATTGTATCACAACTTTCTAGCTTTTTCCTTTTTTTTTTTTACCATTTTTAATCTCGTCATAATCCGATTTATCACCTTTTGTAGAGGTTTTTTAATTAAGTGTTCGAATATAAAAGTAACTAAATGTAATGAACACCATACAATACTATAAAGTACGAAAATATTGGAATTATTTTTCAAACAAATTAGTTACAGTATTAAAATAATTTGATCAATTATACCAAAAAGACAATAAATCGTTTCCGATTTGATTTCTTTAGAACTTCGTTCATCAATGTAATGAGATTTTTTGGGAGAAGTCAAGGATCACAAAACTAATTAGAGATCGACATAACAATGATAAGAAAAAAAGTAGAAAATTAAAAGCAATCTAATCAAAATATTAGACAGATCATTATGAGTCTATTTAGTTGAAGAAACACAAGCATGTGCTTAAAGAAGACTATAAGTGGGCGTAATTATAAGCATTATAACTGGGAGTAACAAATAGTTATGCTTCTACTGTTCACCAAATACGAAAAAAATTTGATTAAAGGTGTGTAAGAATACATCGCGAACAAAACACATGATTCAACATGACACTATATCTAACTATTAAATTGTTAAACATACTCCTTTACTTCCAAAAGTAGAGAACAAATATTTTTATTGCATATTGATAAAGTAAACGAGAAAGGCAAAAATTCAACTAAATATGTTTAGATATTTTTATTTTTATTATTGAGATATGATTCATTCTTCATTAATAATATTTTAATTTTTTTTTATTTCTCTTTTACTTTATCTTTGTTGCATTGATACGATAAAACTGGTCACTAACTCATTAATTCATAATTTTATGCCAAGTCAAGAATTATGTATACATAATCATCACTTGATTTTTTTGATAAACAAAACATGACGTATAGGTATAACAATGATTAGTAAATAAAGAGTATAAGGCCACCCGCAATGCGTTCCGCGGGTGGCTCGTATCTCGTCCCGCCGAGACGAGACGGCTGTGAGACGCGTTGCACCGTTCCGTCTCGTCCCACCGAGACGGATCGCAGGCTGTCTCGCAACGCGCTCGCGCGACGTGGCGCGCTCCGGCGCCATGGGTGACGCCCACTCGCCGGCCCGCGAGTGGGCTTCGTCACGCTAACGCAATAAATCATTTTTTAAAAAAAATCGAATTTAATAAAAAAAAATCGAAAACGGTAATATTACAGTTTTTCGACCGTTTTCCTTTATTTTTTCTTATTTTTTTCCTCTATAAATACTCCTATTTCATCATCATTTCACACACAAATACACATCTATTCTTCCCAAATCATCTCCATTTCCTCTCCAATTTTCATCTAACCTCTCCAATTGTCATCACAAAATATCCGGCGACGGCAAATATGGCGGTGGCGGCTCCGACGGGTTTGACATCAACGCGTTTGGCGATTGGGAGGCATGTACAATGTCTTGGGTGGTTCCGGCTCTGGTTCGTCGACGCCGGCGGGTACCAACCACCCCTGTTGATGCATACGCTCGTCCCTCTGCCCCGAGGAGTTCGTAGGGATTATCCCAAATTCGGGAAGATTATCCAGATGAAAGAGGCGGAGGCGGCCGAGGAGGATGAGGATGTAGGCCGGCATCCGTACAGCCATAAGGACATGATGGCTGTGTACAACGCCTGGATCAGCGTCTCGTACGATCCCATCATCGGGAATCAACAAACCCGAAAGTGCTTCTAAGAAAAGGTCACCGAGGCCTACAACGAGATTAAGCCGAAGGGGTCCCGCCGCTGCACATTGAAGATGCTCCGCGCTCACTTTGGCAGAGTCGACAGAGAGGTCAAAAAATTCAGCGGCATCTACAAGAACGAAGCGGCTCATTACCAAAGCGGAGCCACGGGAGCCGACATTCTGAGATCGGCTTTGGGGGTCTATTTCGAAAACACCGGCAAAGAATTCAGACATGTCAATGTTTGGGAGGCCGTCAAAGACGAGGAAAGGTGGGCCGACGGTGTCCGGTCCAGCTCGGGCTCGACCTCGAAGCGCACAAAGCACACGGCAGGTGGCCAATACTCGTCTAGTGGGGGCGGTTCGGGCAGCGCCGCACAAGAGGTTGCCTTGAGGAGGTTGAGGGCACGACAGACGATGTCGGGGGTACTCCCGTGGGCGCCGTCGGCCGCAAGGGACCAAGGCGGCGAAGGCGGCTAGAGGGAGGAGTGGCCTAGGCGAATCAAGCCAGACGGGCTCGCGCTCGGGCTCGAACACCCTATTGTCCATGTACTTGACCGCCACGATGGAGGGACACTTCCCGCATGACGCCTCCACAATATCAAACTCATCTTGCCGGAATTGAGTATATGGCAAGACAAATTGGTATTCCGCCTCCAGGTAGCTTGAGTGCACCGCCACCGCCTTCGGGGGATGATTCGCCGGCGGTGTAGTTTTTTTTAATTTCTATAAAATTGTATTTTAAATTATGTAATTTTTATTTTTTTAGGATTTTAATTATGCTTTTTTTTTATTTTAAGTTGTATTTTTATTTTATGTTGTAATTTTATTTTATTTAATTCAATGTGTTTTTATTAATTGAATTTATTGGAAATAAAAATAAAAAATGAAATTGAATGAATAGTAAGTTAAGAGATGGTTAAGGGACGGATAAGAGATGAAGGGTTGCAGGTTCTATCTCTCAGTTAAAAGATGAAGTAAAAAGTACAGTGAAGCCCATAAATAGTTAAGGGATGAGACGATTAAGAGACGGATAAAAGAGAGCGTTGCAGATGGCCTAAGTTGGGGAGCAAGAGAATGAAGCATGTGAGTGTGATCGGGAATAATAATGAAGTGGGGGAGAGCAACATGGTAAGTAGAGTGGGTGGAGGTACAGAGAATCAAATCAGGTGGGAGGGGCAAAATAGGAAAGCGAGTAGGGAAAGCAAGAAGCGGGACAAGCGCACATGTGAGAAAGCGTAGAGAGGCGCACATGCGATGCCTTCAAAACAGAAAGCGTCATTCCTAATTTCATGCGGCCCCTTTTTTCTATTTTCATTTCCATTCCTCATCCATTTATCCTCTCCCTTATTAACTATTCCCCACTATTTATTTCACTTGCATAAAATGCATCATCTAAGAGCAACTACAATGATTCTGGATATGTAATAACCCTCCCATAACCTTCTCACTGCCACATCATCTGCACTAAAATCCTCCTGCCACATCATCTAGACACGCAACTGGACATGCAATAGCTCTCCCATAGCCTATCCACATCACTAATAACAATTATATAATTTAATTTATAGACGTAGCAACATACGAAATTTAATTTACGAGACAAATACGGAAAAATTGAATAATACTATTAAAATTTAAAAAGTACAATAATATAAAAAAAGTACATTAATTTAAAAAAAATACAAAAATTTAAAAGTACATTTAAAAAAATTACATAATTTAAAATAAAACTAACGCCTTGCAATCCTCCGCGCCCACAACTCTTCAATTAAATCCTTTTGGAGTCGAATATGAGCATCCGTTTGGCGCATGTCGGCATGTGCTTGGAGGAGGGCTTCTTCATCGTGAGGTACTCCACCTCGTACGTTGGCGGCGGCGACGCCGTGGCTTGGATCTGCTTCATTATCGTCGTTGGCCCAATTAGTCAGTTGTACACCTTCATCTTCGACAATCATGTTGTGCATGATAATACAGGCGTTCATTATATCAGCAATGCAGTCGACATGCCACAAACGTGTTAGTCCCTTAACTGCAGCCCATCGAGCCTGAAGCACACCAAATGCGCGCTCCACGTCCTTTCGCGCCGACTCCTGCCGCGTCGCAAAGTAGGCCTTCTTCGCATCTGATGCGCAGCGGATCGTCTTCACTAAGACTGGCCACCTAGGGTATATCCCATCCGCCAAGTAGTAGCCCATATCATGCTGGTTGCCGTTGGAGACAAAACAGATGGCCGGACCGACGCCCTGGCACTGCTCGTTGAAAAGGGGCGACGAGTTGAGGACGTTTAGGTCGTTGTTCGAACCGGCTATCCCAAAGTACGCTTGCCAAATCCACAGCCGGTAATCAGCTACGGCCTCGAGGATCATCGTGGGATGCTTTCCCTTGTAGCCGGTCGTGTAGAACCCCTTCCAGACAGCGGGACAGTTCTTCCACTCCCAATGCATACAATCTATGCTGCCTAACATTCCCGGGAACCCATGCTGATCCCCGTGCATCCGCAGCAGATCCCGGCAATCTTCGGGGGTAGGCTTTCGGAGATACTGATCACCGAATACATCAATCACGCCCTGACAGAAATACTTCATACATTCAATGGCAGTCGTCTCACCGATGTGGAGGTATTCGTCCCACATGTCTGCCGAAGTCCCGTAGGCCAACTTCCTGATTGCCGCAGTGCACTTTTGAATAAGGGTGTGGCCGGGTCTGCCAGCCGCATCGTGTCTGAAGCGGAAATACAGATATCGATGCTCCAAAGCGTTAACAATACGCATAAACACGTCCCGCCTCATCCTAAAACGACGCCTGAAATGGTTGGCGTTAAAACGCGGCTCCTCTGCGAAGTAATCTGTGAACATGCGCTAATGTGCAGCTACATGATCATGATCAACCTCTTGTCGACGGTGGACAATTGGTCGTGGGCGAGGTACCGCCGGCTGCATATAACTCTCCAACCATCGATCAACCTCACCGTTCGTATAGGCATCTAGCTCTTCGTTCATCATACGCTCGTACTCATCAGCATCCCCACCACCACCACCACCACCGGCATTACTCATTTCTCGTTGTTGATCTTGTACAGAAATGAAGATAGAGAGAGTACTCGTTAATACAAGTGGTGCGAATGAAAATGACGTCCAAAGCGCGTATATATAGTGTTTCGAAAATTTAAAAAAAAAATAAAATTCTGACGCCGATTCGGGGCCTACAATGGCGCTGTGAGAATCGGCGTCATACCAAGAATCGGCATAGGCACACCGATTGTGACGCCGGTTTCGCTGACGTCGGCTGCAATGGTTCGGCGTCAGCACCGGCGTCCACGAAAAATCGGCGTGCCTACGCTGACGCCGCCATTGGAGATGCTCTAATAAAAGGAATATGCCAACTAATTTTAAAGTTACAAACGTACGTCTAATCTCGTTCTGCCATGTGACACAAAACATACAATATTGTAAACACTAAAATGCAATAAACATTTGTAGAAGTTATAAATAGATTTCGACATATTGCAATTTTTATTGTTAAGTTTTGCATTTTAGATATAGATTGTTTAATTTGTATTTTATATATAGATGGATTGCATTTATATATAGTTTATTTTGCATGGTAGACAATTTATGTTAAAATGCAAAACTTAACAATAAAAAATGCAATTTGCCTATAAATAAAATGCAATTTGCAGAAATCCATCTACAACTTCACAAGTGTATATTGCATTTTTGTGTTTATAATATTACATGGTTCATGCCACGTGGCAGCACAAGATTAAATGTACGTTGTGACTCTAATTAAGGATGAGCCCTAATGCTCCCCTCTAGTAATATTTCTAATGATATTCATGACCTTCAGGATTTTTAACCATAACCATAATTGCTGTGATGTGTCAAATGATGTCACATTTTTTTTTGGTTATTTATCATTATAATTATGCTAAGTGACAAATTATTAGCTGAGATATTAAAATTTATTCCTAAAATTGTCTCAATAACGGCTGCCAACTTTAATTGCTATTATATGATGAAATGCAATTAATACTTTGAGGGTTCCTACTGTGTAAGCCGATTATTCATCAATCTTTCAAAAAATATTGTAATTGCTAAACGATTGATTCTTTCATTTGAACAACAAATTTGAAGCTCCAAATGAAAACAAAAAAAACCCTCCAAAGCCAAACCCATATATATATATATATATATATACACTAGAAAACAATTCCATGAAATGGATCAAAATATAAAGACATTTGAGTCGATCATTATTAACACACGCACTGCTATTTATTTGTTGCAGATGACAAATGCGTACGGTAAGGAACAATAATGGAAATTTCAGATATTCTACAATATTTTAACCCTTTGAACCGGCGGTTCGAACCGCCGAACCGCCGGTTTTGAACCGCCGGTTCAGGTTCAATATATTGCCGAACCTGAACCGGCCCTTCCGACCCTTCAACCCTTCTGCCGGTTCAACCCGCCGGTTCCGGGCCCGGTTCCGGTTCATGAACCGGCGGTTAACCGCCGGGCCGGGTCGGTTTGTGCATGCCTACTCTCGGGAAAGGATACACAGTAGGGGCGGTGATATTAATATTTTAATATTATAATTTATAAATAAAATAATGGAATGGGTGGAAGAGCACCCCACTCCACTGTTGTGCTATCATCCATATCCATACCCGGGTATCCAAACCCTACTACTAACTACTCTCTTCTTCTCCTAAAAATACAACTACAAGCTTCTCAACTGACACAAATTTTACTCCAAAATCAATTAAATTAGAGACATATAGAAAAAAAAGTATATTACTGAAAAATGGGTCACCCCTTTAGATAGAAAGAATTTTCTTTAAATAAAATATTTTTATTTTTGAAAGATTAGGTCACCCCTATTAGATAGATTTCCAAATAAGTCTACTTGGCGCAGTGGTAGAAGCCAGCTCTGCCTAAGAGCATCTATAATAAGAATAGTTCAGTCATAGCTTAGCCATAAACTCCTCCTGCCACATCATCAGTACTAAAACTCTCCTGTCACATTATCGGGATAGGCAATTGGACCAGCCATAGCCCAGCCATAATAAATAAAATTATTAAAAACAAATAATTAACAATCACACAAAATACGAAATTAAATTTACGACACATATATGGAAAAATTCAATAATTTCATTTAAATTAAAAAAAGTTCATTAAAATAATTACATAATTAAAAAAAACCCTCTTCCACACACGCATTACGGAATCACAAAATTAAAAATTACAATCACGCAAATACGGAATTAAATTTACGACACAGATACGGGAAAATGCAATAATTTTATTTAAATTAAAAAAAGTAAATTATAAAAAAATTACATAATTAAAAAAAACCCCTCTTCCACACACGAATTACGGAATTACAAAATTTAAAATTACAATCACGCAAATACGGAATTAAATTTACGACACAGATACGGGAAAATGCAATAATTTTATTTAAATTAAAAAAAGTAAATTATAAAAATATTACATAATTAAAAAAAAAATCAGCTAGCCGATTCCGGGTCTACAATGGTGGCTAGCGGATCAGCTAGAGCCCGCGAATCGGCTAGAGCTCTCCGGTCGGCTAGCCGTTTTGCCGCTCGCCGCCTACAATGGTTCGGCTAGCGACCGGCCAGCGCCGGGAATCGGCTAGCCAGTCCGCTAGCGATCATTGGAGATGCTCTAAGGAGAGACCCAAGTTTGGCCCTCATTAATTTCGTATCTCCTGTTCTCATTTATTTTCGTCACTTTTGTATATATTTTCTTTGTTTCTCTCTTCCCTCAAATATTATAGTTTATCCATACTAGAGTTACAAATATTTATTTTCTCGCTTTTTATTATCTTTATGTTAATTATTATACCTATTTGTATAAGATTCTCAATTATTCTCATACTATATACACACCCCATCCCACTTAAAATGAAACATTTGGGAATCGGCACATGATTTTATATAGTGTTGTTTTATGAGTTAATGAAGAAAGAGTAAAGTAAGAGAGATCGAAAAGTAGAGATATAGTTTTTTTCATTTTAGGAAACATTTCATTTTTAATAGGACAATAAAAAAAGAAAAACATTTCACTTAATAAAATATCGCACCTCCAAATAAAAAATTCTGCCGCAAGACGGAGGGAATAGTATACTCAGTGGGACACGAAATAATACTAGTACTATAGCTTCGGTTAATATATGATGAAAAATACGGTGACTAATACTTTCATACCCAATATTGCATCATCTATAAAGACACAAAAACACTGCAGGTGAAGCTTTAATTGAAATATTAATGCATTTTTTTATCGTAGGACCAATGTAAACATCCAATAATTGAAAGCAAAATATTAGAATTCTCACATTAACCACACTTTCATTGTTTTTTTCATTCCATCAAAAATTAAACATCTTAGCCTCATGGTACCTCATGGTACGTGATTAATTTGATTATTGCAAGTGCAATTAAGACAAACTGTGCTCCATCCATCCCTAAAAATTTGTTATATATCTCTTTTTGTCTGTCAAAAAAATTTGTCATCTTTCACTTTTACTTTGATAGTGGATTCCATATTCCACTAATTCATTCGCACTTACATTTTAATATAAAACTAATATATAAAAATAGATATATATTCCACGGGTTGTGATCAATTGAGATGTTTAGCCTAATTGAGAATTGAGATGCATTATCCGCCACTCATTTTTATTAAATGAGTGGTCCAGAATTTGCCACGTGAAAAATATTTTTAGATTAATTAATTATGAAAGGGAAGAATGGTAATTTCATGGTACATTTTATTCAATAAATACTATTTTTTAATTTTAATTTTTAACTTTTTTTTTAAAATATTTTTATTTTTATTATAATTTTTTTTGTCAACTACACACATATAATGTCAACTATGTGTACAATCCATGTCAACTACATATACAATTTATGTCAACTACACATATATAATGTCAACTACATATACAATTCATGTCAACTATACACATATAATGTCAACTATAAGTTGTTGACATTTTGATGTGCAGGCTATTGACGATAATATCCCCGAGTTGACATAATCTACTTGCAGTTGATATTTCGAAAATGTTGTGGATGAGTGGCTGAAAATGCATCTTAATTCTCAATTAAACTAAAAAATCTCTACCTAACAAGACCATATATTCTACTAACTTTTCAACTCACTTTTTATTTTATTTTTTAAAATCGGTACCGAGTCAAATGATAACAAATTATTAGAGACGGAGGAGTAATAACAATAAAGTGCAAAGTGTAAGACTTTTTCATTTAATCTAGGTCGAAGATATGAGTCACCATGTGAATCATTATTCATAAACTTTATTAAAGCCCAAATAGTGTAGATGATGACAGCATACATAAACAGAAGCTCAAAGACAAACTACAGTGTGTGCTTATGTTTGTGTGAGAGAATCAATAGTGTCACTGTAATTGTATTCCAATAATGCAATTTTAAAAATAAATCATAGTAAAAAAATGCATGTACTTTTTGACACAAGTCAAGAAAATATAATAATAATAATAATAATAATAATAATAATAAATAATAATAATAATAATAAAAGAAGTGTTTTTGAATTATAATACCCCCTCCGTTCCAAGGTAGTTGAGTCTATTCGTTTTTTGTCTGTCCCATGATAGTTGAGTCATTTATTTTTCTGATAAAAACTTTATTCTGTCTTTTACTTTACTCTCTTTCCATTTCTCTTACTTTCCTATCTCCATTTTAACCTGAAAATATAATAATAATAATAATAATAATAATAATAATAATATTAATAAAAGAAGTGTTTTTGAATTATAGTACCCCCTCCGTTCCAAGGTAGTTGAATCTATTCCTTTTTTGTTTGTCCCATGATAGTTGAGTCATTTCTTTTTCTGATAAAAACTTTATTCTCTCTTTTACTTTACTCTATCTCCATTTCTCTTACTTTCCTATCTCCATTTTAACCTTTAACAAATCAATTTCTTAAATCATGTATCCAAAAGAAATGACTCAACTATATTGGAACGGAGAGAGCATGCACCAACAAAAATGACTATTACTATGGTAGCAGATAGTTCAAAGCAGCATGCTTTATAAAAAATCAGGCATGTATGCTTTCACCACTTTTAATCAGTGGAAATGCCATTTCTGATCCTAAGAACTTGGGTCACGTTATAGGGACCTATGATGATATAGACTCCATTGAGAGGCGATGACACATGAAGACAAGAATACTCACAAGGCCAATTATCTTACAAGAATGAGATATCAATGTAGATGATGGTTTGGCGAATTTTTGATGGTGATGAATGCAGGAAAATGCAGATCACGACACAGAGATTTACGTGGTTCGATTTACTGAGGTAAATCTACGTCCACGGGAAGAAAAGAGGGCAGAGTTGTATTGCTTGATCTGTTTTCTACAGCTTACAATACAGACTTGCTATTTGATATTTTATCTCTAGAGAACTCTCTCTTCTATCTGATCTAAGTTCTATTTATACATTGAACTAAGATCGTGGCTTGCCTCACCACTACCTAGGTCGTGGCTTACATCACCACTAACTAGGTCGTGGCTTACATCACCACTAAGTATGTCGTGGATGTCGTGGAGGTCATGAGATCCTGCATGGGTCCACCACTAAATAGATCGTGTAGTGGAGGTCGTGGAGGTTCTGCATGGGTCCATATCTCCCAGTTCGGTCGAATACTGAGACCGAACTGCTGAACTATTGCCGAGCAGCTTTTGCCGATCTGAGAGTAGAGCTTGATTGGTCGGCTTTTACCGAGCTGTAGGCTAGGGCCGAACTCTTTGGTAATGCCGAACTGATACTCTTCCTTGGGCTTTGGGCTGATGGGCCGTCACTGCTATTGGGCTTGTTTATTCCGTACCCCATCACTACCCCCCCCCGAAAAGCGAAGTGAATCACTTCGGTGAAGCGAGTCACTTCGGCATTCTGGATAAAGGTACGGGGGAGGCTGACGTCAGGGGACGTGCCTTGCGCGTGACTGCATTAAATGCGACAGTAAAATCCGGCCGTTGAATCCTGAAAAGGTGGGATTCGAAACGGTGCGATGATTTTGAAATCTTCTCCGAATCTGATAAATACGCCCTTTCTTCATCCTTTGAATACTTTTGCTATTGCTTCTTCTGCACTCTGTCTCTTTTGCGTAAAAATTTCCTTCCGCTTTCAAGAATTTCTTCAGAATTTCTTCAGATTTTGCAAAGAGTAAGAACCATGTCTTCTTCTTCTTCTTCTGAGTTAGGTAGCGATAGGAAAGGGGGCAAGGGGTCTTCTAGCCGGAAAGAGTCCGGGGAGAAGACTGTAGAATACTTTCACAGCGTCTTGAGTAAGGACACCGTGATATCTCTACACGAAAAATATCTTCTTCCCGGGGGGAAGGCGGTGGTTCCCGACGATGATCATAGGGCTAACGACCCGCCGGAGGGTTATGCCACCGTTTACGAAGCCTGCTTAGAATGCGGGCTTCGTTTCCCTCTTCCCCCACCTTTTGTAGAGCTTCTTGATTTTTTTCAACTCCCTTTAGGTCAGGTGACTCCGAATTCTTGGAGGCACTTGTCGGCTTTTGCTGCCGAACTCCGTAGGCTAGATAAGGATCTGTCTCTGCGGGCAATCCTTAATTTTTTCCAGTTTAAAAGGAAGGGATCTTGGTTTTACTTGATCCCCTTACAGCCTTTTAGGGCCTTCTGCAAAACCAAGTGGTCGAAATGGCAAAACCGTTTCTTTTTTTATAATAGGACTTCGGCTCCGGGCTTTCCTTGGAGAGGGCCGAAGTCCGTGATTCCCCATCCTCGGTTAGAACCGTTGGCCGAGCTCGAGGGCGAGCTCAATAAGATTCCTATGATTAGGAAACAATACTCGGAAACTGAGCTCGTCAAGGGCGACCTCGTGTTCAATATCTCGTCTTCGGACGAAGAGACTGAGGGTGAGGATTTCTTTTTTATGCCTTACTGCTTTAGCGGCGAAAACTAACCTTGTTTCCTTGTTTTTCGGTAGTGAACATATTGAATAAGCTGAGCCGCAAATCTTCGGAGTCCAAGGAGCCGGAGAGGCCGAAAACCACCAGCTCGGCGTCTGATGCCGAGAGGACTCCGAAGAGGCAAAAAACCTCTTCGGATCCGAAGAAGCCGGAGTCGACTTCGGCAAAGGGGAAGGGGAAGGCCCAGAAGCCCCCAAGAGCGTCGGAGAGAGACATCGTCATGGGGCCCCCTTCGGAAAATGTCTGTGAGCCTTTTGCATGGCCCACGGACTTCGCCGAGGTGAATTGTCTTCTTGATTTTTTGGCTTTGCTTCTTTCCTGTATTTTTGGTGCCCTCTGTTGACTTTTTTCTTTATCCATTTTCAGAGGAACGATATGCTCTCCAAGCTCGTCGCCGTCGAACTCTCCAAAGCGTCCAATGACTATGCTGAGATGCAGAGGAAGTTGGCGGCTGCTTGTCATCGGGCCGAACAGGCTGAGGCCAAGTTTGAGAAAGCCAGAGCTGCTAGGATCTCGGCCCAAGATGAAGCTCAGTTTGCCAAAAACCAGCTCGTCATCCAGCGAGAGCAGACGAAACGGAGGGATGCTGCCGCCGTGGTTGCCCAAGGGGAGGTTCTCCGTGCTTTCGCGGAGAAACTCTTTCTGAGCAATCAATTTTCGGCCTTTGTCGGTGATCTGCTGAAACTGATGACCGATAATGCCGAGCAGGGGCCCGAAGTCATCCTGCCGCTGTACGGCCGAGAGATAGCAGCTCGGCTTCAGAGTCTGCCGGTGCTTGAGGAGCTTGCTTCGTCCTCGGTCCTGCTTTCTGCAGACCAAGTTCGTAGTTGCCGAGCTGACCGCGATGAGAACATGGAGGCTATCTTTGCCTCCATAGGGTCAGTTTCACCCGCTCCAATTTTCCATGGAGAGGGTGAGACCGAGCAGCATGAGCGGCAGACCGGCGATGAGCAGGCCGAGCAGGAGGCGCAGCAGATCGGCTACGGTGGCGCCGAGCAGGCTGGGGAGAGCAGGGAGGCCGAGGCTGAAGCTGAAGCAGACAAGGAGAAGGAAGCTGAACCTCACCGAGAAGGCGGAGACGAAGCTGGCGGAGTATGATTTCGTCTCCCTTCTCTTAGTTTAGTTTCTTCCTTCTTGTAAAACGGCCTTGAAGCCCTTGTGTAGAAAAAAAAATTTTCTTATGAATGAAAAAATTCTTCTTTCTGCTCTTGTGTCTTCGTATAGCCTTTCGTACTCTCTTTTACTCCTGTTGTGGTTTACTACCTGCTCAGTAATCTGAAATGCCGAACTGACATAGCTGCTCTATATTCTGAACTCTTAAGGAGCTGGAGGTACTTCACTGGAAGCGGCTGTACTCTTTGGCTTTAGACGAAGCTGAGAAAAGAGCCATAGCTGACCAGGTGAAGAATGACGAACTCTTGGCTCGTTCAGTGAAGCTGGAGGCCGACAATAAGGACTTAGAGTCCGAAAAGAAAGATCTGGAGGCCGAGCTGAACACTGCTGTCGCTGAGAGGACTGCGTATGAGGATTTCATCTGCAGGCGCGGGGGAATGACCATCTCTGAAGTTCAGGAACGAGTTGACGAACTGTGGGAGGAATATCATGTACTCCGGAGGAACAATGCGCTGGAGAGCTCGGCTTGCCAACAAGTCGTGACATCATTGCGGCGCTGGGCTTCTCGGTACGACATCATTCTTTCCCGGCGTCCTCCAATCGAGAGATTCCTTAGGCATTTCCCGCCAACAGATGGTCGCACTCCAGCTCAAACCCCTGATTCACTTGCTCAAGACCCTACTCCAAGTCAGCAACGAACTCAGGAACAGCCGGAAACGTCAAGACGAGAACGGACTCAGGAGCAACCGGAAACGTCAAGACGAGAACGGACTGAAGTTCGTAGAGGAGCTGTGATTATGAGTGAGCAAGATCAACAAATGCTTCGTGAAGAGACTCTTCGCCGCCGAGGTGCTAGGGCTTCCCGGGCTCAGAGAAGAGGTGGCAGGTCGATTAGAGCATCTCGTCGACCTGCTTATTCTGCAGCTGCCTGGAACGCCCGAACTCAGCTTCACGAGGATTTTGTGAATAGATGGCTCAACTTTAGCAACCCTGGACAGTAGAATAGTCCTTTGTAATAGCGTAACGCCATCTCGTAGGGTAGCGGAGTTGTGTGCCGAACAAGATTTGAAAAATGAAATTTTGTTTTCGCTTCTAACACTGTGTATTTACAGCTTAGCGAAAAAATTTCATCGTACTTGTCCTCGGTCTTATGAAGTAAACTTCTTTGACCGGACTTGGTCCTTGGTCTTATGAAATAAACATCTTTGACCGGACTCGTCTTTGGTCTGATGAAATAAACATCTTTGACCGGACTCGTCTTTGGTCTGATGAAATAAATTTCTTTGACCGGACTAAGCTTGTGTCTTAATTTGGCGAGTTTTATCGCTTGGATCGGACTTTCCCTTGTCCTAATTCAGCGAGTTTTATCGCGTGGATCGGACTATCCATTTGTTGCAGTTCGTTTCAGACGAACTGCTTGTTTTTTAAGCCGAATTGTGGTCTTGTATCTTCTTCAGAAGCTTGGACTCACAATCGTTGGCTTATTGTTGCAGTTCGTTTCAGACGAACTGCTTGTTTCTTAAGCCGAATTGTGGTCTTGTATCCTCTTTAGAAGCTTGGACTCACAATCGTAGGCTTATATATGTTCTAAAAAGGGGATCAGCCTTTGAAGAACAAGATACCTCAGTAACATTTGTAAGAGACGACACGCACATAGACAAAACACACCTAGACAAATAAAAAGCACATAGAGACAAAAACGCACATAGCCTTAGGACCGAACTAGACACAAGACTGACTGACCGGACTGTCTCTTACAAATGGAACTTTTTGAGGTTGGAAACGTACCATGTTCGGGGTACTTGTGCTCCTGACACGTGAGTCAATTTGTAAGACCCTTTGCCGAGGACTTCTGACACCCGATATGGACCTTCCCATGTGGGTTCGAGTTCGCCCAGCTTTTCTGCTCGGCTTACTTCGTTGTTTCTCAAGACGAGATCTCCCACTTGAAATTGCAGCTTTTTCACCCTTTGGTTATAATACCGGGCTACTTGCTCCTTGTACTTGGCTGCTTTTATGCAGGCCAATTCTCTTCTTTCTTCGGCCAGATCTAGTTCGGCTCTCAGTCCGTCATCATTCATTTCTGAGGAGAAATTTAGAGTTCGGGGACTGAGTATGCCGATCTCAACCGGGATCACGGCTTCAGTGCCGTACACCATCGAGTTCGGCTCCGGTGTGACTTCGGTCATTTCGCCTGCCTCTGACTCCGGCTGCTGTGATTGCTATGCTTGATGGTGCCGAGCTGATTGCTCGGCACTTTTTAAGCGCAATCTGTTCTTGCTCTTATTTGATCACCTCGGATGACCGCTATCCCTCCTTTAATGGGGAAGGTGTTCGGCGAGGATGCCTCTGATCGCTATGACCGGGCTTCTTTTTGTCTTCTCTAGATGAGCTGTCTAAAGACCGTTTTCGACGGTCGGCCTCATCGGCACGAGAAAACTGGTCCGCAATGTCCCACATCTCTTGAGCTGTTTGCGGACTGCATTCCACGAGCTTTCTGTAGAGAGCTCCGGGCAGGATTCCATTTTGGAATGCCGAAATGACAAGTAGATCATTGAGATAATCTACTTGTAGGCATTCCTTGTGGAACCTTGTCATAAAGTCGCTGATCTTTTCGTCGCGACCTTGACGTGTAGAAAGCAGCTGAGCTGAAGTGATTCGGGCTTCCGCTTTCTGAAAGAACCTCCTGTGGAAAGCATCCATTAGATCTCGGTAAGATCTAATGCTGCCTTGGGGGAGGCTATCGAACCACCTTCTTGCGTTCCCGATAAGCAGCTCGGGAAACAGCTTGCACATATGGACTTCATTGAGACCTTGGTTCGCCAAGTTATACTGATAGCGTCCCAGGAAGTCATGAGGATCCACTAACCCGTCATAAGTCATCGACGGAGTTCGGTAGTTCTGTGGAAGGGAAGTTCGGGTGATATCGTCCGAGAACGGAGTCTTCAATGCTCCGTACATGGCGAACCCGATATCTCTTCGGTATGGAGGAGATGGAGTTCTCCTGTGATTCCGGTACCGAGGAGGAACAGGAACATGTCGGGGTTGAGGATTCTTCTTCCTGGAAGACACGGCACTACTGCGGGTAGTGACTTTCATGTCTGGATGAGGAGGGAGAATCCTCCGTTTTCGTCTTCGGCTCTTGGCTCTTTTGCAGGAAGGCTAAGAACTCATCCTGCTTCTCAGCCAAGAACAGCTTGACAGCCTCATTCAAATCAGGCTGCTGGGAAGACTCGGTGTGTGGACCTTTTGAGCGGCTTGTTCCTTCATCGTGAAAACTGGAAGTAGCTGTCTCCCGAGGCTGTTTTCCGGACCTGCGGGCTGGACTAGCTTCCTCATGGTTTTCACGAACGGTATTACGGGTAGTGTGTGATCTGGTATGCATTTTTTTGGGGTGGAAAAAGGGTCAAAAATTCGCTTTATCACAAATTTGGTTCTCTGTTTCCCACAGACGGCGCCAGTGATGGTTTGGCGAATTTTTGATGGTGATGAATGCAGGAAAATGCAGATCACGACACAGAGATTTACGTGGTTCGATTTACTGAGGTAAATCTACGTCCACGGGAAGAAAAGAGGGCAGAGTTGTATTGCTTGATCTGTTTTCTACAGCTTACAATACAGACTTGCTATTTGATATTTTATCTCTAGAGAACTCTCTCTTCTATCTGATCTAAGTTCTATTTATACATTGAACTAAGATCGTGGCTTGCCTCACCACTACCTAGGTCGTGGCTTACATCACCACTAACTAGGTCGTGGCTTACATCACCACTAAGTATGTCGTGGATGTCGTGGAGGTCATGAGATCCTGCATGGGTCCACCACTAAATAGATCGTGTAGTGGAGGTCGTGGAGGTTCTGCATGGGTCCACTATCTCCCAGTTCGGTCGAATACTGAGACCGAACTGCTGAACTATTGCCGAGCAGCTTTTGCCGATCTGAGAGTAGAGCTTGATTGGTCGGCTTTTACCGAGCTGTAGGCTAGGGCCGAACTCTTTGGTAATGCCGAACTGATACTCTTCCTTGGGCTTTGGGCTGATGGGCCGTCACTGCTATTGGGCTTGTTTATTCCGTACCCCATCAGTAGACAAAAGATCCAAAAAGTGCAATTAGGACAGATAGTGCTACCTAACAACCAATGTCATACACTATCCAGAAATATCAAGTTGCCAAACTGCATATTTATGTAACTCATTGGTGGAGCCTTAGAGAGCAAATGGTATTGATAATTAAGCAAGCTAATTCTTAGAGGTTCTAATTCATGAGTAAAGGTAATATCCATAACTATCAACATAAATTTTCAAGATCAAGAAAAGACTAAACCAAACAATCCAAGCAACTCGTAAGGCAAACTTACAACATAAGCTTGTTTGAATGATGCATTATTGCATCTTGACATCTTTTTCAGAACTTTAACAAGTACTCCCTCCGTCCCGCACTACTCGCACTTATTTCCTTTTTGGGCGTCCCAAGTTACTTGCACTCTTTCCATTTTTAGTAAAAAATTTCACATACAGCCGTCATTTTTTACTTTCCTATACACTCATTCCTTAATCTCCGAGCCGAAAAGGAAATGAGCGAGTAGCCCGGGACGGAAGGAGTAGTAGAACCAATGTTGAAAAGTAAAATGTGGAAAATAAAAGACAATAAAAGCTTTATGAATTATATTGTATTAGACTTGAATGAATTCTCTCAAAGGTTACACAAATTTTTATAGGCTCCAATTCTAGCTATACATGAAAAATATATATTCTAACTCCAAGAGTATCTTCTTGATTTGATTTTTCATAATCTTTAGTTGATTTCCTCTGTTATTCTTGCCATAACTTCATTTTTTTATTTCTTTTTCTCCAATTAAATGATTTCTCCATTCCAACACTCCCCTCAAGTTGAGTATCTAGTTTTTCGACAATTAACTTGCATGATCTTCATTTTGATAAATAGTTTGTACTCATACTTATAGTAGTCATTTAATTTTCATTGACAGTTTATGCTCGTATCATGGAGCTTCTTCAATTCATCCTTAATAGTTTAGACTCGTACCAAGGAGTTATTTTTTCATCATTGAAAGTTTAGACTCGTTTCAAGGAGCTTCTTTATTTTTCATCATTGAAATTTTAGGTTCTTTCAAGGAGTTCTTCATTTTCTATTGACAGTTTTAACTCGTGTCAAGGAGCTCTTCAATTTTTTGTTAACGGTTTTAACTCGTGTCAAGGAGCCAATCTAGACAGTTTTTACTCATATTTAGGAGCCACGTAGATAGTTTTAGCTCGCATAACGCAAAATATGGAGAATAAGGCATGCTCCCTCTTTCCGACGTCTGTTCAATATTGCCCAATGGTGAGACCTCTCCAGTCAACCATTCTTCTCATCTCTTTCACATCGTGCACTTGACGTTTTAGTTGTCTATTAATCCTCAAATTCATCTGAGATAAGATCAGGCATGCTAGGATTTGATGCATTCAAAAGCATCATTAAACCATTAATCTCCTGCAATTCCATGATCTCATTCATGCTTTCTTCATATATAGTCCATCTGCAAAGAGGAAATACAAAAATACAATACAGAAACTTGCAAGAAGGTGATGATCAAATTGTATCACATCCTAATGATTAAATAAAGCTTGGGACTTCCATGATCAATTAGTTATAGCCCCAAACTACAAAATTGTCAAGGAAATGACTATAACGGGAGGTAAGTAAAATCCACCATCATTACCAACATCATTTTCGAGTAAGTAAAAATTGAAACTGATTATTTTAGAAAATAAATACTCTCTCCCTCTTCCCAATTAAATATTAAACGTTTTGTTTTTAAGTTATCCCATTAAAAGTGTACATTTCCTTAAGTGCAACATCATCTCTACTTTTTTCATCTTTCTATCTTTATTCTCTCATCGTTAACTCACAAAATAACACTACATTAAATCATGTGCCGAAAAACAAATGTTTTTTTCTAATGGGAATGAGGGAGTATGTGTTATTATATGTATATTTGGTTTCTATCATTGTTGTTTTCTCGACATTGTCCCCTCTTTCGACAACTTGACTATTTCGATTGACATACACTAAGTGTATAATTCATAAGCATCTATAATTCTCGCATCCTGCTGCTCCCCATATTGCAGTTGCTCCCGGCAACAAAAACACCAAAATATATTTTAGACTTAGGCCCCAGGTTAAAAATCCTAGCTTCGTCACTGACGCCATTGGTATCGTATTCCTAATTAATGTCATCACAATATATTACTAGCAAAGCCTGGAAACAGCATTTATTCAATGATTCGAAAAAATGATGATCATTAAATCCCATACCAATTGCACCAGTTGATGCGAGTAGTGCTTCAAGATCTATAAATCTCGCAATTTTGTTTTCAGATCCATTAAACAGTAAAAATAGAGCCAAACTTTTAATCTAGTTTTTATTATAAACTACTCTTCACTTAATCCGACTAAAAGTGGAATAACAAGCTGAGAAACATCAATGGTTTCCAACACTTTGCTAATTATAACCAAGTCATACCTGACTAATCGGTTACAGTTAATCTTAATAGATAAGTATCCCCTAGGTCATTAGGTTGAGATAAGCTCGATTAATTAAAAACGTGTTAAATTATTCCTGTTGGAATCTAGCCGGTCATATCAGTTTGACCGGGCCGCACACATGACTAAATATTTGATTTTGCAAAATTAAGTAATATAAGATCGATCTACATTCCGATCAAGTAGATGATCGTGGTATCTTCATTTTTTTCTAAACCGATGCCCGATAAGTGAAAAATACTGGATTAAAGTATATCACAATAATATGGAGTTAAGATATTAATTAATTAATTAATTTCACATTGAACATGTTGATAAACCACATGGCAAATAAGCATATGTGGTTTGACATGCTACTGTCTATGTGTGCATATTGGTCGGGTTGTCCAAATACATCTATAGAACGAACAACGGCATGAGAGGTATCTAGATACATCCGTCTAGATTCGCGCTCCATGATTGTAACGTTGCTAATGCCCACCCGTTACAATCCAGCATTAATGGCAAAGTTGACTCGGCATTGACCTGCATTGATTCCATTAACTCCACTTGTAATAGGCTTGGCCTATAAATAGGGAGACATACTCATGTAATCTCCTCTCTCTCTCTCTCTGCGTTCTTAGTTTGTCAAAGCTTTGCCCTCGTCATTATCTAGTGGCTGAAACTCTGTGGTTAGTGGTACTACTACACCAGAGTTGAAGTCGTTTTATCTTTGGGGACGGAATGTCAGATTCGAGGCCACTATCGTAGCGTATCTCGTCTTGCAGAAATAAGACTCTTCGACTCAGTTTATTTTTACTATTTATAGTTTTTACTGTTGTTGTTTCTCTGCAGTTATTACAATTGTAATCTTCCTTCAATTTCTTTTGGGTTCCTTTGGTGCGAACTTGGTCCATGATAGTGTACTTTCTACCTGAAGAAGGAGATTGAAAAAATGCTGAATTGAATCTAATAACTTTTGAAAGTAATACATTGGTTTGGATATGATGACAGAATCAAGCATCATCACCACCATCCCTCACTCCTAGGGGCAGAGCCAGAAATTGAACTCAGAAGTGGCAAAAATATACATAAGCAAATAATTTGAAGAGGTGAGAAGGGCATTTAAGAAGGAATTCAAATATATATTCTAATTTGAAGAAATATTAGTATAGATGCAAATTTTTGAGGAAGGACAAATGCCCCACTATATGGTTGTGGATCCGTCCATACTGACTCCAACAATGTTGCTTCAATAACATTATGAACATTAACTAACCTGTATCGGTTGAATGGTGGATCCACTTTGAGTGGCACCAATGGTTCTACTTTTAGTGGTTTGGATCCTTCAATGGATCAAATGTTGAGGCTTTTAGGGTCAATGCGGGTATTGGGGCCTTCGGGGCCAACATGGGAATTTATAGTTCCCCTTTAAGTGGTTCCATGAGATCCTTCGATTGATCAAGTGTTGAGGCTTCGAGATCAACAGGAGAATTGATGGTTCCGCTTTTAGTGGTGCCATAAAATCCCCTATTGGATTGAGTGTTAGAACTTACGGATCAACACAAGAGTTGATGCCTTCCGGGTCAACACGATTGACTCCCATGCGGGGGAGAGATTGACGTCTATGGTACCGAGAATGAAGCCACCTTCTAAAGAGTTGTCAAAGTTTGGTGGAACCAACTTCAAGAAGTGGCACAAGAGATATTGTATACTCAACAACATTAAGCGTCGTCAATTTTCTAAAAAGTTAGCCGCATGCGCCAAGTGCACAAGAGACAAACATCATCGTCCGAGATGTATACGATAGTTGACACAATTGGGGGCTACTTATGTAAAAATGTTGTTCTAAATGTTTTAGCTTATAATTTGTACATTATGTATTATGTTGTAGACACATTAATAATGATGTGGAAAATTTTTGAGAAAAACTTCATCAAGCATGACGAAGGAGACTTAGCTGTCGTGGTTACTGACGTCTAACATCAAGAACAAAGATGGTTGGTAGATTGACATCGGCGCTACTACTCACGTGTGCGCCGATAGGAGCAAGTTTATCTCCTACAAAACTATTGAGGGGAGAAAGCTATCTAAGGTAGTCGGCATTGGGGATGCCAGATGCGATTGTCAAGGTGTCGTCCGACATACCAATAACTCTGAAGGAAGTGTTGCATGTCTCAAACATCTGCAAAAACTTGATCTTGTGCTCGATACTACTCCATCCGTCCCTGAAAATTTGTCACATTTTTCCATTTCCGTCAGTCCCACAAATTTTGTCACATTTCACTTTTTATCATTTTTTGTAATGGACCCTACATTACACTAACTCATTCCATTCACATTTTATTACTCCCTCCGTCCCACTACAAGTGATGGATTTCTTTTGGACATGAGAATTAAGAAAATGATATATGTTTAAAGTAGAGAGAGTAAAATATGAGAGGGAAAAAAGTAAGAGAGAATAAAGTAAGAGAGAGGTAATACAATAAGAGATGGGTGAAGTTTTATTTTTAGTTAAAAATGAAATTGATCACTTGTGGTGGAACAACTCAAAACGGAAAGTTGATCACTTGTGGTGGGACAGAGGGAGTATAAAACTAATACTTTAAAAGTAGGACCCACTACCTACAAATAGGCATGCACAAGGGTCACGAACCGCCGGTTCCGGTTCATGAACCGGCGGTTCACGGTTCAGGAAATGCTTGAACCTGAACCGGCCCGCCTACCTCCCGGCGGTTCCGGTTCCGGTTCAAAAAAATGCCGGTTCACCAGGCGGTTCAAAACCGCCGGTTTTTTGCCTGAACCGCCGGTTCCGGTTCATGAACCGGCGGTTCAACCGAAATTAAAAAAAATATTTTTTATTTATAAAAATTGATTTTTATATTTAAAATTAATTTTTACAAACAAATGAATACAAGAAATTCGTAATAGCCCATATATATTTGATGGGCTTGCGAATTTAAGAAACCATTCTTGGTTGTTTCTCTTTTATAGAGACATCCTTGAATGTTTTATGTTCCACTTTCGATGTGGGACAAACTCATTCTTGGTTGTTTCTCTTTTATAGAGACATCCTTGAATGTTTTATGTTCCACTTTCGATGTGGGACAAACTCATTCTTGGTTGTTTCTCTTTTATAGAGACATCCTTGAATGTTTTATGTTCCACTTTCGATGTGGGACAAAATCATTCTTGGTTGTTTCACTTTTATAGAGACATCCTTGAATGTTTTATGTTCCACTTTCGATGTGGGACATAATCATTCTTGGTTGTTTCTCTTTTATAGAAACATCCTTGAATGTTTTATGTTCCACTTTCGATGTGAGACAAAATCATTCTTGGTTGTTTTTTTTATAAAGACATCCTTGAATGTTTTATGTTCCACTTTCGATGTGGGACAAAATCATTCTTGGATGTTTCTCTTTTATAGAGACTTCCTTGAATGTTTTATGTTTCACTTTTGATGTAGGACAAAATATGTTGAAGTATTTTCTTTTATAACTACATGTTTAGAGCATTCATTCATCTTTTTCCAATGTGGGATACAAAACTTTCTTTTGTCTTCTATTTTTCTTCATGTTTTGTATGATATATATAAACAAAATTATTATTCAAATATATTCTTGATTGTTAAAAATAATGAATTATTGAGAAATATGATTTGTATATAGAAAATATTTATTTGTATAATAATTATGGTTAGGTTTATACAATTTGTATAAGAATTATTTTTTAATGTGTATAATATTATTTATTAGTTAACATATACATAAATTTATAAACATAAGCAAATCATTAATGATAAATAACTAATGAATAATAGTTTATGTAATAATATTTGTTATTATTACATAAACTATTATGTCCAATATTAAGTATTGATATTTTATAAATATATACATAAATAACTAATGAAATAAAATAATTTGCTTTGATCATAAATACATAAATTTATTATAGAATAATATTGGACATAATAGTTTATAAATACATCAATAATATTGGACATAAACTATTATGTCCAATATTATTATCAATACTTAAAAAAATATCAATACTTAATAGGACATAATAGTTTATGTAATAATAACAAATATTATTACATAAACTATTATTCATTAGTTATTTATCATTAATGATTTGCTTATGTTTATAAATTTATGTATATGTTAACTAATAAATAATATTATACACATTGAAAGAATAATTCTTATACAAATTGTATAAACCTAACAATAATTATTATACAAATAAATATTTTCTATATACAAATCATATTTCTCAATAATTCTTTATTTTTATCAATCAAGAATATATTTGAATAATAATTTTGTTTATATATATCATACAAAACATGAAGAAAAGTAGAAGACAAAAGAAAGTTTTGTATCTCACATTGGAAAAAGATGAATGAATGCTCTAAACATGTAGTTATAAAAGAAAGTACTTCAACATATTTTGTCCCACATCGAAAGTGGAACATAAAACATTCAAGGATGTCTCTATAAAATAGAAACAACCAAGAATGAGTTTGTCCCACATCGAAAGTGGAACATAAAACATTCAAGGATGTCTCTATAAAATAGAAACAACCAAGAATGATTTTGTCCCACATCGAAAGTGGAACATAAAACATTAAAGGATGTTTCTATAAAAGAGAAACAACTAAGAATGGTTTCATAAATTCGCAAGCCCATCAAATAATATGTGCTATTACGAATTTCTTGTATTCATTTGTTTGTAAAAATTGATTTTAAATATAAAAATCAATTTTTATAAATAATTTTTTTTTAAAATTCGGTTGAACCGGCGGTTCAAACCGCCGAACCGCCGGTTCACGGTTCACAATTCGCCGACCCTGAACCGGCCCATGTTAACCGGCAACCCTCCGGATGGTTCAAACCGCCGGTTCCAGTTCCGGTTCATGAACCGGCGGGCCCGAACCGGCGGTTAACCGCCGGGCCGGTTCGGTTTCTGCATGTCTACCTACAAACTTTTTCAACCCACTTTTCATTACATTTCTTAAAATTCATGCTTGATCAAACTGTGACAAAATTTAAGGGACGGAGGAGGAGTAGTTAATATGAGTTTTAGTTTAGTGTTTGATTCCGATAAATTTACATAGTCAAAATTTAGAAATTTCCTCAAAATGAATATGCAAGCAATTGCGCCTCGATGTTGTGTAAAATTCATTTGCATGCTATCGAATTATATAGTTGCACACTTGCATTTGAAATTTCGAAAGTTGGGCACTAATATGCTAAATTGGTATAAAAAGAAATACAGAGAAAACAAGAAGATAGAGAGAGAGAGGAGAAGGTAAGAAGAATTCATCAGTAAACCGAAATTGCTGCAAAGGCCTTCTTGTCATGTCTTGTGATATGAACTATCTCAAGGAATCCTTTTAGCTGTTTGAATGCAACGATGATAAATACTAATCTGCATACCACACAGTTGATCAAATACAGAACTTTCATAAAATCAAACACACCTTTGAGTTGAGTCATGACCAATGCTACAATATCATCAAAATTATTCACCTTTTGACAATTTGTTAATCAAATTCTCACTACTAAATACTAAAACAAGGATGATAAGTAGATTAAATTCATGAAGCAGGTTGTTAATAAAAATCAGAAAGAAACAAATTAGCTTGGGGGTTAATAACATCCAAAATATCTTGTATGAGATCCAACTTAACCGCGGCATCCATTGTTGTTGTAGCTTTGACGCATTCTCATTCCCAATCACTGTCCAATTCCGTTGAAGCGCTTCTTCCATATGGTTCTGTCTTAGAAACGACGCCAACCGAGGATAGCCGTCTGGATTTGCTGGACTTACAATCATCTTACTACTACTTCCATCATCCTTGTCCTTGTCCTTATCATCTTGATTTGTTTTTGCTTGACTTAAAATCTTCTTACTACTACTTCCAACATCCTTTTCCTTGTCATCTTGATTTTTTTTTGCTAGACTCACAATCTTCCTCCTCTTTTTACTACTTCTAACATCCTTGTCATCTTGATTTGTTTTTGCTGGACTCACAATCTTCCTCTTCTTACTACTTCCAACATCCTTGTCCTTATCATCTTGATTTTGTTTTGCAAGACTCTCAATCTCCCTCCTCTTCTTACTACTTCCAACGTCCTTGTCCTTGTCCTTGTCCTTGTCATCTTGATTTGTTTTTGCTGGACTCTCAACCTTCCTCCTATTCTTACTACTTCCATCATCCTTGTCGTCTCCATCGCTGTCGCCTTCGTACGAATCCACAACCATTAACTCATCTTCCCACTCCAAATCCGAAGACTCTTCTGATGATGAAATCATTGAGATTGGGAATTTTTTAGGGGCTTCATCCATGTTTTTGGACACACGGTACTAGTTTTCTCCTTCTTTTGCATATATATATATATATAGAGAGAGAGTCCCATTATTCACAAATCTAGTCTTAAAGACCGAACTAGAGACCAAATTAAGGCCATTAGATCTAGTTTTTAGTGGATGAGATGAGATGATGTAGTAAAAATTTTAGTA